>NW_026111206.1:442752-600000 GCF_024679095.1 Eriocheir sinensis | reverse complement strand
AATAATGTAAATATGTATAAAAAAATATATACAAAACACAAATAGAATAATATAAAATCGTATCAAAATAAATACACAGAATATTAATAAAATAATGTAAATTTGTATGAAAATTAAGATGCAAAATACCCATAAAATAACGCATTTTTTATAAAAAATATATATACCAAGACACACATAAAATATTTGAATCTATATTAAAATAAATATACAAAATGCACATACAATAAGGTAAATTTGTATTGATGTAGATATGCAAAATACATATAAAACCTTGTAAATTTTTTTCAAAATATATATACGAATACACATAAAATAACGTAGATTTCTATGAAAATAAATATACAAAATACACATAAAATGAAGTAAATACGTATAAAAAAAGGTATACAAAATACACATAAAATAATGTAAACTCGTATCAAAATAAATAAAGAAAATACTAATAAAAGAATGTGTATTGTATAAATATAAATATACAAAATACAATTAAAATAACGTAAATTTATATTAAACAATATGCAAAAATACACAAAAGTAATTAAATTTGTGTGAAAATAGATATACAAAATACATGTGTATTTTGTATATTTATTTTCATACAAATTGAAATTATTTTTGTTTATTTTTTTATATATTTTCATACAAATTTTCGTTATTTTATGTGTATTTTGAATATTTATTTTTTCTACAAATATACGTTCTTTTATCTGAATTTTGTTTATTGAATTTGAAACGAATTTACCTTATTTTGTATATCTATTTTCATACAAATTAAAATACTTCTGTGTATTTTTGTATATAGTTTTATATAAATTTACGTTATTTTATGTGTATTTTGTATATTTATATTTATACAAATACACATTCTTTTATTGGTATTTTGTATATTTATTTTGATGCGATTTTACATTATTTTATGTGTATTTTGTATACATTTTATATATTTACTTCATTTTATGTATTTTATACATATTTTTATAGAAATCTACGTTATTTTGTGTATTCGTATATATATTTTGAAACAAATTTACATTATTTTTATATGTGTTTTGTATATCTATTTCAATACAAATATACCTTATTGTATGTGTTTTTATATATTTATTTAATTCAAATATAATTTTTATGTATTTTGGTATATATATTTTTTATAAATAAAAAATGCGTTATTTTATGGGTATTTTGTATTTATTTTCATACAAATTTACATTTATTTATTAATAATCTGTGTATTTATTTTGATACGATTTATTATTCTATTTGTGTTTTGTATATATTTTTATACAAATTTACGTTATTTGAAGTGTATTTGTTTATGTATTTTTCATTCATATTTACATAATTTTATATGTATTTGTATATGTATTTCAATACAAATTTACCTAATTTTATGTATTTGTATATTTATTTTCATACAAATTTAAAAATATTTTGTGTATTTTTGTATATAGTTTGATACAAAATACACATTAAATAATGTATTTGTTTCAAAATATATATACAAAATACAAATAAAAGAATGTGTATTTGTAAATATATATATACAAAATACACATTAAATAATATAAATTTGTTTCAAAAAATAAACAAAATATCAAATAAAATTATGTATTTGTATAAAAAATATAAATACAAAATAAAATTAACCTAAATTTGTCAAATAAATAAACAAAATATAAATACAAAATATTTTAAAATATTTTAAATTTGTATGGAAATAAATATAAAAATACACATAAAATTAGGTAAATTTGTATTGAAATACATACACAAAATACACATAAAATAATGTAAATTTGAATGAAAATACATAAACAAATACACTTAAAATAACGTAAATATGTATAAAAAAATATGTACAAAACACGAATAGAATAATGTAAAGTCGTATAAAAATAAATACACAGAATATTAATAAAATAATGTAAATTTGTATGAAAATAAAGAAGCAAAATACCCATAAAATAACGTTTTTTTTTTATTTATAAAAATATATATACCAAAATACACATAAAAAAATAAAATTTTTATTAAAATAAATATACAAAAAACACATACAATAAGGTAAACTTGTATTGAAAGAGATATGCAAAAATACATATAAAACAATGTAATTTTTTTTCAAAATATATATACGAATACACATAAAATAACGTAGATTTCTATAAAAATATATATACAATATACACATAAAATGAAGTAAATACGTATAAAAATAGATATACAAAATACACATAGATTAATGTAAAATTGTTTAAAAAAAAAATAAACAGAATATAAATAAAATAATGTAAATTTGTATGAAAATAAAAATGCAAAATACCCATAAAATAAAGAATATTTTTATAAAAATACATTTACAAAAATACACATAGCATAATTAAATTTGTATTAAAATTAATATACAAAATGCATATACAATAAGGTAAATTTGTATTGAAAAAATATGAAAAATACACATAAAACAGTGTAAATTTATTTCAAAATCTATATACGAATACTCATAAATCAACGTAGATTTCTATAGAAATGTATATACAAAATACACATAAAATGATGTAAATACGTATAAAAATATATATATAAAATACTCATTAAATAATGTAAATTCGCGTCAAAATAAATAAACAAAATATCAATAAAAGAATGTGTATTTGTATGAAAATAAATATACAAAATACACATAAAATTAGGTAAATTTGTATTGAAAAACATTTACAAAATACACATAAAATAACGTAAATTTGAATGAAAATATATAAACAAATACACTTAAAATAACGTAAATTTGTATGAAATATATATAAAAAATACCCATTAAATAATGTAAATATGTATAAAAAAATATATACAAAACACAAATAGAATAATATAAAATCGTATCAAAATAAATACGCAAATATGTACAAAACACAAATAGAATAATGTAAAATCGTATCAAAATAAATACACAGAATATTAATAAAATAATGTAAATTTGTATGAAAAAAAAGAAGCAAAATACCCATAAAATAACGCATTTTTTTATTTATAAAAATATAAAAAAATTAAATTTGTATTAAAATAAATATACAAAAAACACATACAATAAGGTAAATTTGTATTGAAATAGATATGCAAAATATATATAAAACAATGTAAATTTGTTTCAAAATATATATACGAATATACATAAAATAACGTAGATTTCTATAAAAATATATATAAAAAATACACATAAAATGAAGAAAATACGTATAAAAAAATGTATACAAAATACACATAAAATAATGTAAATTCGTATCAAAATAAATAAACTAAATACCAATAAAAGAATGTGTATTTGTATAAATATAAATATACAAAATACACATAAAATAACGTAAATTTATATAAAACTATATACAAAATTACACAGAAGTAATTAAATTTGTATGAAAACATATACAAAATACACACAAAATAAGCTAAATTTGAATTGAAATATATATACAAAATACATGAAATAAAGTAAATTTGTATCAAAATATTTATACAAATACACATATAATAACGTAAATTTGTATGAAAATATATATAAACAAAATACACATTAAATAATGTAAATATGTATAAAAAAATATGTACAAAATACACATATAATCATGTAATTCGTATCAAATTAAATAAACAAAATAACAATAAAATAATATAAATTTGTATGAGAAAACGTGTATGTTGCATAATTTTTCAATACAAATTTACCTTATTATATACGCATTTAGTATATTAATTTTAATGCAAATTTAATTATACATATAAACAATGTAAATTTGTTTCAAAATATATATACGAATACACATGAAATAAGGTAGATTTCTATAAAAAATATATACAAAATACACATAAAATTAAGTAAATACGTATAAAAATGTATACAAAATACACATAAAATAATGTAAATTAGTATCAAAATAAATAAACAATATACCAATAAAAGAATGTGTATTGTATATATATATATATATATATATATATATATATATATATATATATATATATATATATATATATATATATATATATATATATATATATATATATATATATATATCTATATATATATATATATATATATATATATATATATATATATATATATATAGACATTAAATAATATAAATTTGTTTAAAACTATAAAAAATACACATGAAATGATGTAAATATGTATAAAAATATATATACAAAATACACATTAAATAATAATGTATTCGTCAAAATAAATAAACAAAATATCAATAAAAGAATGTGTATTTGTATGAAAATAGATATACAAAATACACATAAAATAACCTAAATTTGTATCAAACTATATACAAAAATACACAAAAATATTTTAAATTTGTATGGAAATAAATATACAAAATACACATAAAATTAGGTAAATTTGTATTGAAATACATAAACAAAATACACATAAAATAATGTAAATTTGAATGAAAATAAATAAACAAATACACTTAAAATAACGTAAATTTGTATAAAAAAATATGTACAAAACACAAATAGAATAATGTAAAATCGTATCAAAATAAATACACAGAATATTAATAAAATAATGTAAATTTGTATGAAAATAAAGAGGCAAAATACCCATAAAATAACGCATTTTTTTAATTTATATAAATATATAAATTCCAAAATACACATAAAAAAATGAAATTTCAATTAAAATAAATATATAAAAAACACATACAATAAGGTAAATTTGTATTGAAATAGATATGCAAAATACATATAAAACAATGTAAATTATTTTCAAAATATATATACGAATACACATAAAATAACGTAGATTTCTATAGAAATATATATACAAAATACACATGAAATGATGTAAATACGTATAAAAATATATATACAAAATACACATTAAATAATGTAAATTCGTGTCAAAATAAATAAGGAAAATATTAATAAAAGAATGTGTATTTGTATGAAGATACACATACAAAATACACATAAAATAACGTAAATTTGTATAAACTATATATATAAATACACAAAAATAAATTAAATTTGTATGAAAATAAATATACAAAATACACATAAAATTAGGTAGATTTGTATAGAAATACATATACAAAATACACATAAAATAATGTAAATTTGAATGAAAATATATAAACAAATACACTTACATTAACGTAAATTTGTATAAAATATATATACAAAATACTCATTAAATAATGTAAATATGTATAAAAAATATATATACAAAACACAAATAGAATAATGTAAAATCGCATCATAATAAATTCACAGAATGTAAATAAAATAATGTAAATTTGTATGAAAATAAAGATGCAAAATACCCATAAAATAATGCATTTTTTATAAATACAAAATACACATGAAAGGATGTAAATACGTATAAATAAATATATATATATATATATATATATATATATATATATATATATATATATATATATATATATATATATATATATATATATATATATATATATATATATATATATATATATATATATATATATATATATATATATATATACAAAATACACATTAAATAATGTAAATTCGCGTCAAAATAAATAAACAAAATATCAATAAAAGAATGTGTATATGTATTAAAATAAATATACAAAATACACATAGGATAAAAAAACTATATACAAAAATACACAAAAATAATTAAAATTTGTATGAAAATAAATATACAAAATACACATAAAATTAGGTAAATTTGTATTGAAATACATATACAATATACATATAAAATAATGTGAATTTGAATGAAAATACATAAACAAATACACCTAAAATAACGTAAATTTGCATAAAAAAATATATATACAAAGCACAAATAGAATAATGTAAAATCGTATCAAAATAAATACACAGAATATTAATAAAATAATGTAAATTTGTATGAAAATAAAGAAGCAAAATACCCATAAAATAACACATTTTTTTTATAAAAATATATATACCAAAATACACATAAAAAAATTAATTTGAATTAAAATAAATATACAAAATACACATACAATAAGGTAAATCTGTATTGAAATAGATATGCAAAATACATATAAAACAATGTAAATTTGTTTCAAAATATATATACACATAAAATATTTGAATTTGTATTAAAATAAATATACAAAATGCACATACAATAAAGTAAATTTGTATTGAAATAGATATGCAAAATACATATAAAACCATGTAAGTTTTTTTCAAAATATATATACGAATACATATAAAATAACGTAGATTTCTATAAAAATATATATACAAAATACACATAAAATGAAGTAAATACGTATAAAAAAAAGGTATACAAAATACACATAAAATAATGTAAACTCGTATCAAAATAAATAAACAAAATACTAATAAAAGAATAGGTATTGTATAAATATAAATATACAAAATACAAATAAAATAACGTAAATTTATTTAAAACTATATGCAAAAATACACAAAAGAAATTAAATTTGTGTGAAAATAGATATACAAAATACATGTGTATTTTGTATATTTATTTTCATACAAATTGAAATTATTTTTGTATATTTTTTTATATATTTTCATACAAATTTTCGTTATTTTATGTGTATTTTGTATATTTATTTTTTTCTACAAATATAAGTTCTTTTATCTGAATTTTGTTTATTGAATTTGAAACGAATTTACCTTATTTTGTATATCTATTTTCATACAAATTAAAATACTTCTGTGTATTTTTGTATATAGCTTTATATAAATTTACGTTATTTTATGTGTATTTTGTATATTTATATTTATACAAATACACATTCTTTTATTGTTTTTTTCTATATTTATTTTGATACGAATTTACATTATTTTATGTGTATTTTGTATACATTTTTTATACGTATTTACTTCATTTTATGTGTATTTTGTATATATATTTTTATAGATCTCTACGTTATTTTATGTGTATTCGTATATATATTTTGAAACAAATTTACATTGTTTTATATGTATTTTGCATATCTATTTCAATACAAATTTACCTTATTGTATGTGTTTTTTATATATTTATTTTAATTCAAATTTAATTTTTTTATGTGTATTTTGGTATATATATTTTTATAAATAAAAAAAATGCGTTATTTTATGGGTATTTTGCCTATTTATTTTCATAAAAATTTACATTATTTTATTAATATTCTGTGTATTTATTTTGATACGATTTTACATAATTCTATTTGTGTTTTGTATATATTTTTTTATACAATTATACGTTATTTTAAGTGTATTTGTTTATGTCTTTTCATTCAAATTTACATTATTTTATGTGTATTTTGTATATGTACTTCAATACAAAGTTACCTAATTTTATGAGTAGTTTGTATATTTATTTTCATACAAATTTAAAATATTTTTTGTGTATTTTTGTATATAGTTTGATACAAATTTAGGTTATTTTATGTGTATTTTGTATATCTATTTTCATACAAATACACATTCTTTTATTGATATTTTGTTTATTTATTTTGACGCGAATTTACAGTATTTAATGTGTATTTTGTATATATATTTTTATACGTATTTACATCATTTCAAGTGTATTTTGTATATATATTCCTATAAAAATCAACGTTATTTTATGTGTATTCGTATATATATTTTGAAACAAATTTACACTGTTTTATGTGTATTTTGGGGTTTTTTTTCAATTCAAATTTACCTTATTGTATGTGCATTTTTTATATTAATTTTAATACAAATTTAATTATTCTATTTGTATTTTTGTATATGTATATTTAAAAAAAATATGCTTTAATTCATGGGTATTTTGCATCTTTATTTTCATACAAATTTAAATTATTTTATTGATATTCTGTGTACTTATTTTGATACTATTTTACATTATTCTATGTATAACAAAAATAAATACAGAATACACAAAAATAGATACGCAAAATACATATAAACAATGTAAATATGTTTTAAAATATATAAATACATGTACAAAATACACATAAAATAATGTAAATTTGTACGTTCTTTTATCGGAATTTTGTTTATTGATTTTGATACGAATTTTCATTATTTAGGTGTATTTGATATATATATATATATATATATATATATATATATATATATATATATATATATATATATATATATATATATATATATATATATATATATATATATATATATATATATATATATATATATATATATACATATATATATATATATATATATATATATATTTATTCACATAATTTTATATGTATTTTGAATATATATTTTCATAGAAATTTACTCTATTTTATGTGTATTCGTATATATATTTTCATACAAATTTACATTATTTTATTGATAGTCTGTTTATTTATTTTGATACGATTTTACGTTATTCTGTGTATTTTGTATACATATTTTTAGACATATTTACATTATTTAATGTATATTTTGTACATATATTTTATGGAAATTTACGTAATCTTATGTGTATTTGTTTATATAGTTTCATACAAATTTACATTATTTTATGTGTATTTTGTATATGTATTTCAATAAAAATTTGCCTAATTTCATGTGTATTTTGCATATCTATTTTCAAACAAATTTAAATTATTTTTGTGTATTTTTGTATATATTTTTATACAAATTTTTGTTATTTTATTTGTATTTTGTATATATATTTTCCTACGAATATACATTCTTTTAGAGGAAATCTTGTTTATTTATTTTGATACGAATTTACATTATTTTATGTGTATTTTGTATATATATTTTTCTATGTACTTACATTATTTTATGTGTATTTTGTATATATATTTTCATAAAAATTTACGTAATTTTATTGTGTGTATTCGTATATATTTTGATAAAAAATTTCATTATTTTATGTGTTTTTTGCATATCTATTCAATAAAAATCTACCTTATTGTATGTGTATTTTGTATATTTATTTTAATACAAATTCAATTATTTTATGTGTATTTTTGTATATATATTTTTTTAAATATGAGTTATCTTATGGGTATTTTGCATCTTTAATTTTATAAATTTTTGCATTACGTACATATCTTTTATACGTATTTACATTATTTAATGTGTATTTTGTTTATATATTTTTATACAAATTTACGTTATTATATGTGTATTTGAATATATATTTTGATACAAATTTACATTATTTTATGTATTTTCTATATTTATTTCAATTCAAATTTAGCTTATTTTATGTGTCTTTTGTATATCTATTTTCATACAAATTTAATTATTTTTGTTTATTTTTGTATATAGTTTTATACAATTTTACGTTATTTTATGTGTATTTTGTATATTTATATCTATACAAGTAAACATTCTTTTATTAGCATTTAGTTTATATATTTTGATACGAGTTTACATTAATTTATGTGTATTTTGTATACATTTTCTTATATGTATTTACTTAATTTTATGTGTATTTTGTATATATATTTTTATAGAAATCTACGTTATTTTATGTGTATTAGTATATATATTTTAAACCAAATTTACTTTGTTTTATGTGTTTTTTGCATATCTATTTCAATACAAATTTACCTTATTGTATGTGCATTTTGTATATTTATTGTAATACAAATTTAAATATTTTATGTGTATTTTGGTATATATATTTTCATAAAAAAATGCGTTGTTTTATGGGTATTTTGCATCTTTATTTTCATACAAATTTACATTATTTTATTAAAATTCTGTGTATTTATTTTGATACTATTTTACATTATTCTATTTGTGTTTTGTATATATTTTTTTATACATATTTACATTATATAATGTGTATTTTCTATATATATTTCATACAAATTTACGTTATTTTAAGTGTATTTGTTTATATATATTCATTCAAATTTACATTATTTTATGTGTATTTTGTATATGTATTTCAATAGAAATTTACCTAATTTTATGTGTATTTTGTATATATATTTTTATACAAATTCAAAAAAAAATTTGCGTATTTTTGTATATAGTTGTATACAAATTTACAATATTTTATGTGTATTTTGTATATCTATTTTCATACAAATACACATTCATTTATTGATATTTTGTTTATTTATTTTGATGCGAATTTACATTATTTAACGTGTATTGTGTATATATATTTTTATACGTATTTACGTCATTTCATGTGTATTTTGTGTATATATTTATATTTTGAAACAAATATACATTGTTTTATGTGCATTTTGTATATTTTTTTAATACAAATTTACCTTATTGTACGTGCATTTTGTATATTAATTTTAATACAAATTTAATTATTCTATGTGTATTCTTGTATATGTATTTTTAAAAAAATATGCTTTATTTTATGGGTATTTTGCATCTTTATTTTCATACAAAATTACATTATTTTATTGATATTCTGTGTATTTATTTTGATACGATTTTACATTATTCTATGTATATTTTGTATATCTATTTTATACAAATGTACGTTATTTTATGTGAATTTGTTTTCATTTCATACAAACTTACATTATTTTATGTGTATTTTGTACATGTATTTAAATACAAATTTAACTAATTATATGTGTATTTTGTATATCTATTTTCATACAAATTGAAATTAATTTTTTTGTTTTTTGTATATATTTTTATTCAAATTTTCGTAATTTTATGTGTATTTTGTATATTTATTTTCCAACAAATATACGTTCTTTTATCGGAATTTTGTTTATTTATCTTGATACGAATTTTCATTTTTTTAGGTGTATTTGATATATATATCTTTATACTTATTTACATAATTTTATATGTATTTTGAATATATATTTTCATAGAAATTTACTCTATATGTATATACAAAAAAACACAAAAATAATTTAAATTTGTATGAAAATAAATATACAAAATACACATAATATTAGGTAAATTTGTATTGAAATACATATACAAAATACACTTAAGATAATGTAAATTTGAATGAAATTATATAAACAAATACACCTAAAATAACGTTAATTTGTATAAAATATATATAAAAAATACACATTAAATAATGAAAATATGTATAAAAGAATATATACAAAACACAAATAGAATAATATAAAATCGTATCAAAATATATACACAGAATATTAATAAAATAATGTACATTTGTTTGAAAACTAAGATGCAAAAGACCTATAAAATAACGCATTTTTTATAAAATTATATATACCAAAATACACATAAAATATTTGAATTTGTATTAAAATAAATATAGAAAATGAACATACAATAAGGTAAATTTGTATTTTGAAACAAATTTACACTGTTTTATTTGTATTTTGCGTATTTTTTCAATACAAATTTACCTTATTGTATGTGTATTTTGTATATTTATTTTCATACAAATATAAATTATTTTTGTGTATTTTTGTATATAGTTTTATACAAATTTATCTATTTTCATACAAATACACATTCTTTTATTGATATTTTGTTTATTTATTTTGACGCGAATGATGTAAATACGTATAAAAATATATATACAAAATACACATTAAATACTGTAAATTCGCGTCAAAATAAATAAACAAAATATCAATAAAAGAATGTATATTTGTATGAAAATAGATATACAAAATACACATAAAATAACCTAAATTTGTATCAAACTATATACAAAAATACACAAAAATATTTTAAATTTGTATGAAAATAAATATACAAAATACACATAAAATTAGGTAAATTTGTATTGAAATATATACACAAAATACACATAAAATAATGTAAATTTGAATGAAAATACATAAACAAATACACTTAAAATAACGTAAATTTGTATAAAAAAATATGTACAAAACACAAATAGAATAATGTAAAATCGTATCAAAATAAATACACAGAATATTAATAAAATAATGTAAATTTTTATGAAAATAAAGAAGCAAAATACCCATAAAATAAAGCAATTTTTTTATTTATAAAAATATATATACCAAAATACACATCAAAAAATTAAATTTGTATTAAAATAAATATACAAAAAACACATACAATAAGGTAAATTTGTATTGAAATAGATATGCAAAATACATACAAAACAATGTAAATTTGTTTCAAAAGATATATACGAATACACATAAAATAACGTAGATTTCTATAAAAATATATATACAAAATACACATAAAATGAAGTAAATACGTATAAAAAAATGTATACAAAATACACATAAAATAATGTAAATTAGTATCAATATAAATAAACAAAATACCAATTAAAGAATGTGTATTTGTATAAATATAAATATACAAAATACACATAAAATAACGTAAATTTATATAAAACTATATACAAAATTACACAGAAGTAATTAAATTTGTATGAAAATATATACAAAATACACACAAAATAAGCTAAATTTGAATTGAAATATATATACAAAATACATGAAATAAAGTAAATGTGTATCAAAATATTTATACAAATACACATATAATAACGTAAATTTGTATGAAAATATATAAACAAAATACACATTAAATAATGTAAATATGTATAAAAAAAATATGTACAAAATACACATATAATCATGTAATTCGTATCAAAATAAATAAACAAAATACTAATAAAATAATATAAATTTGTATGAGTAAACGTGTATGTTGCATATTTTTTCAATACAAATTTACTTTATTATACACGCATTTTGTATATTAATTTTAATGCAAATTTAATTATACATATAAACAATGTAAATTTGTTTCAAAATATATATACGAATACACATAAAATTAAGTAAATACGTATAAAAAATGTATACAAAATACACATAAAATAATGTAAATTAGTATCAAAATAAATAAACAAAATACCAATAAAAGAATGTGTATTTGTATAAATATATATATATATATATATATATATATATATATATATATATATATATATATATATATATATATATATATATATATATATATATATATATATATATATATATATATATATATACAAAATACACATTAAATAATATCAATTTGTTTAAAACTATACAAAATACACATGAAATGATGTAAATACGAATAAAAATATATATACAAAATACACATGAAATAATGTAGATTCGCGTCAAAATAAATAAACAAATTATATCAATAAAAGAATGTGTATTTGTATGAAAATAGATATACAAAATACACATAAAATAACCTAAATTTGTATCAAACTATATACAAAAATACACAAAAATATTTTAAATTTGTATGAAAATAAATATACAAAATACACATAAAATTAGGTAAATTTGTATTGAAATACATATACAAAATACACATAAAATAATGTAAATTTGAATGAAAAGACATAAACAAATACACTTAAAATAACGTAAATTTGTATAAAAAAATATATATAAAACACAAATAGAATAATGTAAAATCGTATCAAAATAAAAACACAGAATATTAATAAAATATTGTAAATTTGTATGAAAATAAAGAGGCAAAGTACCCATAAAATAACGCATTTTTTTTTATAAAAATATGTATACCAAAATACACATAAAAAAATTAAATTTTAATTAAAATAAATATATAAAAAACACTTACAATAAGGTAAATTTGTATTGAAATAGATATGCAAAATACATATAAAACAATGTAAATTTGTTTCAAAATATATATACGAATACACATAAAATAACGTAGATTTCTATAAAAATATATATACAAAATACACATAAAATGAATTAGATACGTATAAAAAAAAGTATACAAAATACATATAAAATAATGTAAATTCGTATCAAAATAAATATACAAAATACCAATAAAAGAATGTGTATTTGTATAAATATAAATATACAAAATACACATAAAATAACGTAAATTTATATAAAACTATATACAAAAATACACAGAAGTATTTTAATTTGTATGAAAATAGATATACAAAATAAGGTAAATTCGTTTCAAATTCAATAAACAAAATTCAGATAAAAGAACGTATATTTGTAGAAAAAATAAATATACAAAATACACATAAAATAACGAAAATTTGTATGAAAATATATAAAAAAATAAACAAAAATAATTTCAATTTGTATGAAAATAAATATACAAAATACATATATATTTTGTATATCTATTTTCACACAAATTTAATTACTTTTGTGTATTTTTGCATATAGTTTTATATAAATTTACTTTATTTTATTTGTATTTTGTATAATTATATTTATACAATACACATTCTTTTATTAGTATTTTGTTTATTTATTTTGATACGAGTTTACATTATTTTATGTGTACCTTTTTTTATACGTATTTACTTCATTTTATGTGTATTTTGTATATTTATTTTCATAGAAATCTACGTTATTTTATGTGTATTCGTATATATATTTTTAAAAAAATTTACATGGTTTTATATGTGTTTTGCATATCTATTTCAATACAAATTTACCTTATTGTATGTGCATTTTGTATATTTATTTTAATACAAATTCAAATATTTTATGTGTGTCTTGGTATAAATATTTAAAAAAAAAATGCGTTATTTTATGGGTATTTTGCATCTTAATTTTCATACAAATTTACATTATTTTATTAATATTCTGTGTATTTATTTTGATACGATTTTATATTATTCTATTCGTGTTTTGTATATATTTTTTTATACATATTTACATTATTTAATGTGTATTTTTTATATATATTTTATACAAATTTACGTTATTTTAAGTGTATTTGTTTATATATTTTCATTCAAATTTACATTATTTTATGTGTATTTTGTAAATGTATTTCAATACAAATTTACCTAATTTTATGTGTATTTTGTATATTTATTTTCATACAAATTAAAATTATTTTTGTGTATTTTTCTATATAGTTTTATACAAATTTAGGTGATTTTATGTGTATATTGTATATCTATTTTCATACAAATACACATTCTTTTATTGATATTTTGTTTATTTATTTTGACGCGAATTTACATTATTTAATGTTTATTTTATATATATATTTTTATACGTGTTTACATAATTTGATGTGTATTTTGTATATATATTTCTATAGAAATCTACGTTGATTTATGAGTATTCGTATATAGATTTTGAAATAAATTTACACTGTTTTATGTGTATTTTGCATATTTCTTCAATACAAATTTACCTTATTGTATATGCATTTTGTATATTAATTTTAATACAATTTTAATTATGCTATGTGTATTATTGTATATGTATTTTTATAAAAATATGCTTTATTTTATGGGTATTTTGCATTTTTATTTTCATACAAATTTACATTATTTTATTTATATTCTGTTTATTTTTTTAAAACAATTTTACATTATTCTATGTGTATTTTGTATATCTATTTTTATACGTATTTACTTAATTTTGTGTGTATTTTGTATATTTATTTTTATAGAAATCTACGTTATTTTATGTGTTTTCGTATATATATTTTGAAACAAATTTACATTGTTTTATATGTATTTTTGCATACCTCTTTCAATACAAGTTTACCTTATTGTATGTGCATTTTGTATATTTATTTCAATACAAATTTAAATATTTTATGTGTATTTTGGTATATATATTTTTATAAGAAATGCGCTATTTGATGGGAATTTTGCATCTTTATTTTCATACAAATTTACATTATTTTATTAATATTCGGTGTATTTATTTTGATACGATTTCACATAATTCTATTTATTTTTTGTATATATTTTTTTATACATATTTACATTATTTAATGTGTATCTTGCATATATATTTCATACAAATTTATTATCTATTATTTATTTTCATACAAATACACATTCTTTTCATGATATTTTGTTTATTTATTTTGACACGAATTTACATTATTTGATATGTATTTTGTATATATCTTTTTATACGTATTTACATAATTTCATATGTATTTTGTATATATATTTCTATAGAAATCTACGTTATTTTATGTGTATTCGTATATATATTTTGAAACAAATTTACATTGTTTTATATGTATTTTTGAATATCTCTTTCAATACAAATTTACCGTACTGTATTTGCATTTTGTATATTTATTTCAATACAAATATAAATATTTTATGTGTATTTTGGTATATATATTTTTTTAAAAAATGCGATATTTTTTTGGGAATTTTGCATCTTTATTTTCATACAAATTTACATTATTTTATTGATATTCTGTGTATTTATTTTGATACGATTTTACATTATTCTATTTGCTTTTTGTATATATTTATTTTTTTATTTAATGTGTATCTTGCATATATATTTTATACAAATTTACGTTATTTTAAGTGTGTTTGTTTATATATTTTCATTCAAATTTACATTATTTGATGTGTATTTTGTATATGTATTTCAATACAAATTTACCTAATTTTACGTGTATTTTGTATATTTCTTTTCATACAAATTTTAATTATTTTTGTGTATTTTTGTATACAATAAGGTAAATTTATATTGAAATAGATATGCAAAATACATATAAAACAATGTTAAATTTGTTTCAAAATATATATACGAATACACACAAAATAACGTAGATTTCTATAAAAATATATATACAAAATACACATAAAATGAAGTAAATACGTTTAAAAAAATGTATACATAATACACATAAAATAATGTAAGCTCGTATCAAAATAAATAAACAAAATACCAATAAAAAATGTGTATAAAAATAAATATACAAAATACACATAAAATATCGTAAATTTATATAAAACTATATACAAAAATACACAAAAGTAGTTAAATTTGTATGAAAATAGATATACAAAATACACATAAAATAAACTAAATTTGTGTATTTTTGTATATACCTTTATATCAGTTTACGTTATTTTATGTGTATTTTGTATATTTATATTTATACAAATACACATTCTTTTATTAGTATTTTGTTTATTTATTTCGATACGAGTTTACATTATTTTATGTGTAATTTGTACACATTTTTTATACGTATTTACTTCATTTTATGTGTATTTTGTATATATATCTTTATAGAAATATGCGTTATTTTATGTGTATTCGTATATATATTTTGAAACAAATTTACATTGTTTTATATTTATTTTGCATATCTATTTCAATACAAATTTACCTTATTGTGTGTGCATTTCGTATATTTATTTTAATACAAATTCAAATATTTTATGTGTGTTTTGGTATATATATTTTTTTAAAAAATGCGCTATTTTTGGGGTATTTTGCATCTTAATTTTCATACAAATTTACATTATTTTATTAATATTCTGTTTATTTATTTTGATACGATTTTACAATATTCTATTTGTGTTTTGTATATATTTTTTTAATACATATTTACATTATTTAATGTGATTTTATATATATATTTTATACAAATTTACGATAATTTAAGTGTATTTGTATATATATATTTTAATTGAAATTTACTCTATTTCATGTGTATTTTGTAAATGTATTTAAATACATTGTTTATATATTTTCATACAGATTTGCATTATTTTATAAGTGTTTTGTATATGTATTTCAATCCAAATTTGCCTAATTTTATGTGTATTTTGCCTATATATTTAAATTATTTTTGCGTATTTTTGTAAAAAAATTTATACAAATTTTAGTTATTTTATTTGTATTTTGTATATATATTTTTCCTACATATATACATTCTATTATTGCAATTATGTTTATTTATTTTGATACGAATTTCCATTACTTTATGTGTATTTTGTATATATATGTTTCTACGTATTTACATTATTTTATGTGTATTTTGGATATATATTTTCATAAAAATTTACGTTATTTTATTTTGCGCTCTCGTATATATTTTGATACAAATTTTATACAAATTCATGTTATTTTATGTGTATTTGAATACATATTTTCAATCAAATTTAAATTATTTTATATGTATTTTTACATATATTTCATTACAAATTTACCTTATTTTATGTTTGTTTCATATATTCATTTCATGCAGTTTTAAATTATTTTATGTGTATATTTGTATTTGTATTTAGGTTATTTTATTTGTATTTTCTATATACATTTTCATCCAAAACTACATTATTTTATTGGTATTTTGTTAATTTAATTCGATACGAATTTAGATTATTTCAAAGGTATTTTTTATACGCATTTACATTATTTAAAATGTGTTTTGTATATATATTTTGATGCAAATTTACTTTATTTGATGTGCATTTTTGTACATATATTTTTAAAGAAATTAGCGTTATTTTATATGTATTTTGTATATGTTTTCTCATACAAATTTACATTATATTATTGGTATTTTGTTTATTTATTTTGATACGAATTACATGATTATATGTGAATTTTCTACATATTTTTTTATACGTATTTACATTATTTAATGTGTATTTTGTTGATGTGTTTTTATACAAATTTACGTTATTATATGTGTATTTGTATAAATATTTTGATACAAAATTACATTATTTGATGTATTTTGTAAATATATATATATATATATATATATATATATATATATATATATATATATATATATATATATATATATATATATATATATATATATATATATATATATATATATATATATATATATATATATATTTTATAAAATACATATACATAAATACACATTCAATAATTAAATTTGTAGTAAAATTAATATACAAAATGCACATACAATAAGGTAAAAGATGCAAATACACATAAAACAATGTAAATTTGTTTCAAAATATATATACGAATACACATAAAATTACGCAATTTCTATAGAAATATATATACAAAATACACTTGAGATGCTGTAAATACGTATAGAAATATATATACAAATAGACTTTAAATAATGTAAATTCGTGTCAAAATAAATAAACAAAATATCAATAAAAGATGTGTATTTGTATGATAGATATACAAAATACATAAAATAAACTAAATTTGATTTGAATATATATATATATATATATATATATATATATATATATATATATATATATATATATATATATATATATATATATATATATATATATATATATATATATCTATATATATATATATATATATATATATATGTTTATTTATATATATATTTTTGTTTTTATTTTATATATTTATTAAAATATTATTTTATTAATTTATTTATATATATTTATTTATTGAATGTGTATTTATGTTTATATATTTATAAAAATTTTATTTTATTGGTATTTTGCATCTTTATTTTCATTACAAATTTACATTATTTTATTGATATTTTGTGTATTTATTTTGATACGATTTTACATTATTTTCTATGTGTATTTTGTATATATATTTCATACAAATTTTCATTATTTTATGTGTATTTTGTACATGTACAAATTTGTACAAATTTAACTAATTATATGTGTATTTTGTATATCAATTTTCATAAAAATTGAAATTATTTTTGTTTTTTTTGTATATATTTTTATACAAATTTTCGCTATTTTATGTGTATTTTGTATATTTATTTTCCTACAAATATACATTCTTTTATCGGAATTTTGTTTGTTTATTTTGATACGAATTTACATTATTTTAAGTGTATTTGGTATATATATTTTTATACTATTTACATCATTTTATATGTATTTTGTATGTATATTTTCATAGAAATTTACTCTATTTTATGTGTATTCGTATATATATTTTGATACAAATTTACATTATTGATGTGTATTTTGCATATGTATTTCAATACAAATTTACTTTATAGTATATGCATTGTGTATATTTATTTCAATACAAATTTAATTATTTCATGTGTATTTTTGTATATATATTTTTATGCATATATGCGTTATTATATGGGTATTTTGCATCTTTATTTTCATACAAATTTAAATTATTTTATTGATATTCTGTTTATTTATTTTGATACGATTTAACATTATTCTATGTGTATTTTGTATATATATTTTTATACATATTTACATTATTTAATGTATATTTTGTATATATACTTTATCCAATTTTACGTTATTTTATGTGTATTTGTTTATATATTTTCATACAAATTTACATTATTTTATGTGTATTTTGTATATGTATTTCAATACAAATCTGCGTAACTTTATGTGCATTTTGCATATCTATTTTCAAACAAATTTAAATTATTTTTGTGTATTTTTGTATTTATTTTTATATAAATTTTATTTATTTTATTTGTATTTTGTATATATATTTTCCTACAAATATACAATCTTTTATTATAATTTTGTTTATTTATTTTGATACGAGTTTACATTATTTTATGTGTATTTTGTATATATTTTTTTCTACGTATTTACATTATTTTATATGTATTTTGTATATATATTTTAATAAAAATTTACATTATTTTATTGTGTGTATTCCTATTTATTTTGACACAAATTTTATACAAATTCATGTTATTTTATGTGTATTTGTATATATATTTTCATACAAATTTATATTATTTTACGTGTATTTTTACATATTTTTCATTACAAATTTACCTTATTTTATGATTATTTTGTATATTTATTTCATTCAATTTTAAATTATTTTATGTGTATATTTGTATTTGTATTTACGTAGTTTTATGTGTATTTTCTATATATATTTTCATCCAAAACTACATTATTTTATTGGTATTTTCTTTATTTAACTCGATACGAATCTAGATTTTTTGAAAGGTATTTTGTATACATATGTTTATACTCATTTACATTATGTAATGTGTGTTTTGTATATATTTTTTAATGAAAATTTATTTTATGTGCATTTTTGTACATATATTTTTATAGAAATTTATTTATTTTATGTGTATTTGTATATGTTTTCTCATAAAAATTTACATTATTTTATTGGTATTTTGTTTATTTATTTTGATACGAATTACATGATTATATGTGTATTTTGTATATATATTTTTTATACGTAATTACATTATTTAATGTGTATTTTGTTTATATATTTTTATATAAAATTTACGTAATTATATGTGTATTTGTAAAAATATTTTGATACAAATTTAATTTATTTTATGTGTTTTGTACATATATTTCAATTCAAATTAAGCTTATTTTGGGTGTATTTTGTATATCTATTTTCATACAAATTAAATTCCTTTTTTGTATCTTTGTATATTGTTTTACATAAATTTACCTTATTTTATGTGCATTTTGTATATTTATATTTATACAAATACACATAAAATAAAGTAAATTTCCTTAAAAATAGATATACAAAACACACATTAAATAATGTAAATGCGTATAAAAATGTGTGTACAAAATACCTATGAAATAATCTAAATTCGTATCTAATTTAACTAACAAAATACCAATAAAATAATTTAATTTTTGATGAATATATATATATAAAATACACATAAAATAAATACAAAAATATATATACACATAAAATAATTTAAAATTTGAAATAAATATTCAAAATAAACATAAAATAAAGGTAAATTTGTAATGAAATATATACAAAATGCATATAAAATAATGTAGATTGTATGAAAATATATATACAAAATATTAAATATTACATGAATTTGTATCAAATTATAAATATATATATACACATATAAAATTACATAAATTTTTATATATATATATATATATATATATATATATATATATATATATATATATATATATATATATATATATATATATATATATATATATATATATATATATATATATATATATATATATATATATATATATATATATATATATATATATATATATATATATATATAAAATAAGGTAAATTTGTATTAAAAAAATATGCAAAATACACATAAAACAGTGTAAATTTGTTTCAAAATATATATACGAATACATATAAAATAATGTAATTTGTGTAGAAATATGTATACAAAATACAAATGAAATTATGTAAATACGTATAAAAATATATATACACAATACACATTAAATAATGTAAATTCTTGTCAAAATAAATAAACAAAATATCAATAAAAGATGTGTATTTGTATGAAAATAGATATACAAAATACACATTAAATAAGTTAAATTTGAATTATACTCTATACAAAATACACAAAAATAATTTAAATTTGTATGAAAATTAATATACAAAATACACATAAAATTAGGTAAATTTGTATTGAAATACATTTACAAAATACATAAAATAATGTAAATTTGAATGAAAATATAAACAAATACACTTAAAAAACGTAAATTTGTATGAAAAATATATATAAAATACACATTAAATAATGTAAATATGTATAAAAAAAATATATACAAAAGACAAATAAAATAATGTAAAATAGTATCAAAATAAATACACAGAATATTAATAAAATAATGTAAATTTGTATGAAAATAAAGATGCAAAATACCCATAAACCAATGCATTTTTTATGAAAATATATATACCAAAATACACTTAAAATATTTAAATTTGAACTACAATAGATATACAAAATGAACATACAGTAGGGTAAATTTGTATTGAAATAGATATGCATAATACATATAAAACAATGTAAATTTCTTTCAAAATATATATACAAATACTCATAAAATAACGTAGATTTCTATAAAAATATATATACAAAATACACATAAAATGACGTAAATACGTATAAGAAAATGTATACAAAATACACATAAAATAATGTAAATTCGTATCAAAATAAATAAACTAAATGCCAATAAAATAATTTGTACTTGTATAAATATAAATATACAAAATAAAAATAAAATAACGTAAATTTTTATAAAACTATATACAAAAATAAACAAAAAAAAATTGTATGAAAATAGATATACAAAAGGCATAAATTAAGCTAAATTTGAATTGAAATAAATATAGAAAATACATAAAATAATGTAATTTTGTATCAAAATATATATTCAAATACACATATAATAACGTAAATTTGTATAAAAATATATAAACAAAATACACATTAGATAATGTAAATACGTATAAAAGCTATGTACGTAATGTAAAAATGGAATATACCCATAAAATAACTCATATTTAAAAAAAATATATATACAAAAATTTGTATTAAAATAAATATACAAAATACACATACAATAAGGTAGATTTTTATTGAAATAGATATGCAAAAAACACATAAAATAATGTAAATTTGTATCAAAATATATACGAATACACACAATAAAATAACGTAAATTTTTATGAAAATATATATACAAAATACACATTAAATAATGTAAATACATAGAAAAATATATATACAAAATACACATATAATAATGTAAATTCGTATCAAAATAAATAAACAAAATTTCCTCTAAAAGAATGTATATTTGTAGGAAAATATATATACAAAATACAAATAAAATAACAAAAATTTGTATAAAAATATACACAAAAATACACAAAAATAATTTAAATTTGTTTGAAAATAGATATGCAAAATACACATGAAATTAAGCAAATTTTTATTGAAATACATATACAAAATACACATAAAATAATGTAAATTTGTAAGAAACTATATAAACAAATACACATAAGATAACGTAAATTTCCATAAAATATATGTACAAAATATACATTAAATAATGTAAATATGTCTAAAAATATGTATACAAAATACACAGAATAACGTAAAATCGTATCAAAATAAATAAACAGACTATCAATAAAATAATGTAAATTTGTATGAAAATAAAGTGCAAAATACCCATATAATAACGCATATTTGTTTAAAATATATATATACAAAAATACACATAAAATAATTAAATTTGTATCAAAATAAATATACAAAAGGCACATACAATACAATACAATACAATACACATAAAATAATGTAAACTCGTATCTAAATAAATAAACAAAATACTAATAAATGAATGTGTATTTGTATAAATATAAATATACAAAATACACATAAAATAACGTAAATTGATGTAAAAGTATATACAAAAATACACAAAAGTAATTAAATTTGTATGAAAATAGATATACAAAATATACATAAAATAACTCATATTTAAAAAAAAAAAATATATATATATATATATATATATATATATATATATATATATATATATATATATATATATATATATATATATATATATATATATATATATATATATATATATATATATATATATATATATATATATATATATATATATATATATATATATATATATATATATATATATATATATACACATATAATAAGGTAAATTTGTATTGAAAGAATATGCAAAATACACATAAAACAATGTATATTTGTTTCAAAATATATATACGAATACATATAATAATGTAGATTTCTATAGAAATATATATACAAAATACACATAAAATAATGTAAATACGTAGAAAAATATATTTACACAATACACATTAAATAATGTAAATTCGTGTCAAAATAAATAAAAACAAATCCAATAAAAGAATATGTATTTGTATGAAAATAGATATACAAAATACACATTAAATATTGTAAATTTGTATAAAACTCTATACAAAAATACACAAAAAATAATTTAAATTTGTATGAAAATTAATATACAAAATACACATAAAATTAGGTAAATTTGTATTGAAATACATTTACAAAATACACATAAAATAATGTAAATTTGAATGAAAATATATAAACAAATACACTTAAAAAAACGTAAATTTGTATGAAATATATATATAAAATACATATTAAATAATGTAAATATGTATAAAAAAATATATACAAAAGACAAATAGAATAATGTAAAATAGTATCAAAATAAATACACAGAATATTAATAAAATAATGTAAATTTGTATGAAAATAAAGATGCAAAATACCCATAAACCAACGCATTTTTTATGAAAATATATATACTAAAATACATATAAAATATTTAAATTTGTATTATAATAGATATACAAAATGAACATACAATAAGGTAAATTTGTATTGAAGTAGATATGCAAAATACATATAAAACAATGTAAATTTCTTTCAAAATATATATACAAATACACATAAAATAACGTAGATTTCTATAAAAATATATATAAAAAATACACATAAAATGACGTAAATACGTATAAGAAAATGTATACAAAATACACATAAAATAATGTAAATTCGTATCAAAATAAATAAACTAAATGCCAATAAAAGAATGTGTACTTGTATAAATATAAATATACAAAATACACATAAAATAACGTAAAATTGTATAAAACTATATACAAAAATAAACAAAAAAAAATTGTATGAAAATAGATATACAAAAGGCATAAATTAAGCTAAATTTGAATTGAAATAAATATAGAAAATACATAAAATAATGTAATTTTGTATCAAAATATATATTCAAATACACATATAATAACGTAAATTTGTATAAAAATATATAAACAAAATACACATTAGATAATGTAAATACGTATAAAAGCTATGTACGTAATGTAAAAATGGAATATACCCATAAAATAACTCATATTTAAAAAAAATATATATACAAAAATTTGTATTAAAATAAATATACAAAATACACATACAATAAGGTAGATTTTTATTGAAATAGATATGCAAAAAACACATAAAATAATGTAAATTTGTATCAAAATATATACGAATACACAATAAAATAACGTAAATTTTATGAAATATATATACAAATACACATTAAATAATGTAAATACATAGAAAATATATATACAAAATACACATATAATAATGTAAATTCGTATCAAAATAAATAAACAAAATTTCCAATAAAAGAATGTATATTTGTAGGAAAATATATATACAAAATACAAATAAAATAACAAAAATTTGTATAAAAATATACACAAAAATACACAAAAATAATTTAAATTTGTTTGAAAATAGATATGCAAAAAACAAATGAAATTAAGCAAATTTTTATTGAAATACATATACAAAATACACATAAAATAATGTAAATTTGTATGAAACTATATAAACAAATACACATAAGATAACGTAAATTTCCATAAAATATATGTACAAAATATACATTAAATAATGTAAATATGTCTAAAAATATGTATACAAAATACACAGAATAACGTAAAATCGTATCAAAATAAATAAACAGACTATCAATAAAATAATGTAAATTTGTATGAAAATAAAGATGCAAAATACCCATATAATAACGCATATTTGTTTAAAATATATATATATACAAAAATACACATAAAATAATTAAATTTGTATCAAAATAAATATACAAAAGGCACATACAATAAAGAAAATTTGTATTGAAATAGATATGCTAAATACACATAAATAATGTAAATTTGTATCAAAATATATATACGAATACACATAAAATAGAGTAAGTTTCTATGAAAATATATATTAAAAATACATTTAAATTATGTAAATAAGTATAAAAATATATATATATCAAATACACCTAAAATAATGAAAATTCGTATCAAAATCAATAAACAAAATTCCGATAAAAGAACGTTCAAATTTACATTATTTTATGTGTATTTTGTACATGTATTTAAATACAAATTTAACTAATTATATGTGTATTTTGTATATGTATTTTCATTTACTTCATTTTATGTGCATTTTGTATATATATTTTTATAGAAATCTACGTTATTTTATGTGTATTCGTATACATATTTTAAAACAAATTTACATTGTTTTATATGTATTTTGCATATCTATTTTAATACAAATTTACCTTATTGTATGTGTTTTTTATATATTTATTTTAATACAAATTTAATTTTTTTATGTGTATTGTGGTATACATATTTTTATAAATAAAAAAAATGCGTTATTTTATGGGTATTTTGCCTCTTTATTTTCATACAAATTTACATTATTTTATTAATATTCTGTGTATTTATTTTGATACGATTTCACATTATTCTATTTGTGTTTTGTATATATTTTTTTTATACAAATTTACTTTATTTTAAGTGTATTTATTTATGTATTTTCATTCAAATTTACATTATTTTATGTGTATTTTGTATATGTATTTCAATACAAATTTACCTAATTTTATGTGTATTTTATATATTTATCTTCATAAAATTTAAAATATTTTTGTGTATTTTTGTATATAGTTTGATACAAATTTAGGTTATTTTATGTGTATTTTGAATATCTATTTTCATACAAATACACATTCTTTTATTGATATTTTGATTATTTATTTTGACATTTAATTTATATTATTGTGTATTTTGTATATATATTTTTACGTATTTACATCATTTAATGTGTATTTGTATATATATTCCTATAGAAATCAACGTTATTTTATGTGTATTCGTATATATATTTTGAAACAAATTTACACTGTTTTATGAGTATTTTGCGTATTTTTTCAATACAAATTTACCTTATTGTACGTGCATTTTGTATATTAATTTTAATACAAATTTAATTATTCTATGTGTATTTTTGTATATGTATTTTTTTTTAAATATGCTTTATTTTATGGGTATTTTGCATCTTTGTTTTCATACAAATTTAAATTATTTTATTGATATTCTGTGTACTTATTTTGATACGGTTTTACATTATTCTATGTGTATTTTGTATATATATTTTATACAAATGTACGTTATTTTATGTGTATTTGTTTTCATTTCATACAAATTTGCATAATTTTATGTGTATTTTGTACATGTATTAAAATACAAATTTAACTAATTATATGTGTTTTACAAATACACATTCTTTTATTGGTATTTTGTTTATTTATTTTGATACGAATTTATATTATTTTATGTGTATTTTGTATGCATTTTTTTTATACGTATTTACTTAATTTTATGTGTATTTTGTATATATATTTTTATAGAAATCTACGTTATTTTATGTATATTCGTATATATATTTTGAAACAAATTTACATTGTTTTATATGTATTTTGCATATCTATTTCAATACAAATTTACCTTATTGTATGGGTTTTTTATATATTTATTTTAATACAAATTGAATTTTTTTTATGTGTATTTTGGTATATATATTTTTATATATATAAAAAAAATGCGTTATTTTATCGATATTTTGCCACTTTATTTTCATACAAATTTACATTATTTTATTAATATTCTGTGTATTTATTTTGATACGATTTTACATTATTCTATTTGTGTTTTGTATATATTTTTTTATACAAATTTACGTCATTTTAAGTGTATTTGTTTATGTATTTTCATTCAAATTTACATTATTTTATGTGTATTTTGTATATGTATTTCAATACAAATCTACCTAATTTTATGTGTATTTTGTATATTTATTTTCATACAAATTTAAAATATTTTTGTGTATTTTTGTATATAGTTTGATGCAAATTTAGGTTATTTTATGTGTATTTTGTATATCTATTTTCATACAAATACACTTTCTTTTATTGATATTTTGTTTATTTATTTTGACGCGATTTTACATTATTTAATGTGTATTTTGTATATATATTTTTATACGTATTTACATCATCTCATGTGTATTTTGTATATATATTCCTATAGAAATCAACGTTATTTTATGTGTATTCGTATATATTTTCTGAAACAAATTTACACTGTTTTATGTGTATTTTGCGTATTTTTTGAATTCAAATTAACCTTATTGTATATGCATTTTGTATATTAATTTTAATACAAATTTAATTATTCTATGTGTATTTTTGTATATGTATTTTTAAAAAAAATATGCATTATTTTATGGGTATTTTGCATCTTTATTTTCATACAAATTTAAATTATTTTATTGATATTCTGTGTACTTATTTTGATACGATTTTACATTATTCTATGTGTATTGAGTATATATATTTTATACAAATGTACGATTTTTTATGTGTATTTGTTTTCATTTCATACAAATTTACATAATTTTACGTGTATTTTGTACATGTATTGAAATACAAATTTAACTAATTATATGTGTATTTTGTATATCTATTTTCATACAAATTGATATTATTATTTTTTTTTTAATATATTTTTATACAAATTTTCGTTATTCTATGTGAATTTTCGGTATTTATTTTCCTACAAATATACGTTTTTTATCGGAATATTGTTTATATATTTTGATACGAATTTACATTATTTTAGGTGTATTTGATATATATATATATTTTTATACTTATTTACATCATTTGATATGTATTGTGTATGTATATTTTCATAGAAATTTACTCTATTTTAGGTGTATTCGTATATATATTTTGATACAAATTTACATTATTTATGTGTATTTTGCATATCTATTTCAATACAAATTTACTTTATTGTGTATATATATTTTTATACAGTATTTAATGTTTATTTTGAATATATATTTTTATACTAATTCATGTTATTTTATGTGTATTTGTATTTATATTTTCATACAAATTTATATTATTTTATGTGTATTTTGTACATATATTTCATTACAAATTTACCTTATTTATGTTTATTTTGTATATTTATTTCATTCAATTTTAAATTATCTTATGTGTATATTTGTATTTGTATTTAGGTTATTTTATGTGTATTTTCAATATATATTTTCATCCAAAATTCCATTATTTTTTTGGTATTTTGTTAATTTGATTCGATACAAATTTAGATTATTTCATTGGTATTTTGTATACATATTTTTATACGCATGTACATTACTTAATGTGTGTTTTGTATATATATTTTTATGCAAATTTACTTTATTTTATTGATATTCTGTGTATTTATTTTGATACGATTATACATTATTCTATGTATATTTTGTATATATATTTTATACAAATGTACGTTATTTTATGTGAATTTGTTTTAATTTCATAAAAATTTACATTATTTTATGTGTATTTTGTATATGTATTTCAATACAAATTTACCTAATTTTATGTGTATTTTGTATATTTATTTTCATACAAATTTAAAATATTTTTGTGTATTTTTGTATATAGCTTGATACAAATTTAGGTTATTTTAAGTGTATTTGGTATATCTATTTTCATACAAATACACATTCTTGTATTGATATTTTGTTTATTTATTTTGACGCGAATTTACATTATTTAATGTGTATTTTGTATATATATTTTTATACGTATTTACATCACTTCATGTGTATTTTGTATATATATTTCTATAGAAATCTACGTTATTTTATGTGTATTCGTATATATATTTTGAAACAAATTTACACTGTTTTATGTGTATTTGGCGTATTTTTTCAATACAAATTTACCTTATTGTATGAGCATTTTGTATATTAATTTTAATACAAATTTAATTATTTTATGTGTATTTTTGTAAATGTATTTTTAAAAAAAATATGCTTTATTTTATGGGTATTTTGCATCTTTATTTTCATACAAATTTAAATTATTTTATTGATATTCTGTGTACTTATTTTGATACGATTTTACATTATTCTATGTGTATTTTGTATATATATTTTATACAAATGTACGTTATTTTATGTTTATATGTTTTCATTTCATAAAAATTTACATTATTTTATAATGATTTTGTACATGTATTTAAAGACAAATTTAACTAATTATATGTGTATTTTGTATATCTATTTTCAAACAAATTGAAATCATTTTTGTGTTTTTTTTTTGTATAAATTTTTATATAAATTTTCGTTATTTTATGTATATTTTGTAATAATATTGTATATATAATATTGTAATAAGTTAAATTTGTATTTAAATATTAAAACGTTTTTTTATGTGTATTTTGTATATGTTTTCTCATACAAATTTACATTATTTAATTAGTTTTTTGTTTATTTATTTTGATACGAATGACTTGATTATTTGTGTATTTTGTTAATATTTTTTTATACGTATTTACATTACTAATGTGTATTTTGTTTATATATTTTTATACAAATTTACGTTATTATATGTGTATTTGTTAAAAATATTTTGAAACGAATTTACTTTATTTTATGTATTTTGTATATATATTTCAATTCAAATTTAACTTATTTTGTGTGTATTTTGTATATCTATTTTCATACAAATTTAATTACTTCTGTGTATTTTTGTATATAGTTTTATACAAATTTACGTTATTTTATGTGCACATGTGCGTAAAATAAAGTAACTTTGGATAAAAATATATATACAAAACACATTAAATAATGTAAATGCGTACATAAAATAACATAAATTTGTATAAAACTATATACAAATATACACAAAAATTTCTATTGAAATACATATACAAAATACACATAAAATAATGTAAATTTGAAAGAAAATATATAAACAAATACACATATAATAACGTAAATTTGTATGAAATATATATACAAAATACACATTAAATAATGTAAATATGTATAAAAAAATATATACAAAACACAAATAGAATAATGTAAAATCGTATCAAAATATATACACAGAATATTAATAAAATAATGTAAATTTGTATGAAAATTAAGATGCAAAATACCTATAAAATAACGCATTTTTTATAAAATTAGTGATACCAAAATACACATAAAATATTTGAATTTGTATCAAAATAAATATACAAAATGCACATACAATAAGATAAATTTGTATTGAAATAGATATGCAAAATACATATAAAATAATGTAAATTTGTTTCAAAATATATATGCGAATACACATTAACATACATTATTTTTTGTGTATTTTGTACATATATTTTATTACAAATCTACCTTATTTTATGTTTATTTTGTATGTGTATTTTGTATATTTATATTTATCCAAATACACATTCTTTTATAGGTATTTTGTTTATTTATTTTCATTCAAATTTACATAATTTTATGTGTATTTTGTATACATTTTTTTATACGTATTTATCTAATTTTATGTGTATTTTGTATCTATATTTTTATAGAAATCTACGTTTTTTTATTTGTATTCGTATATATATTTTGAAACAAATTTACATTGTTTTATATGTATTTTTGCATATCTCTTTCAATACAAATTTACCTAATTGTATGTGCATTTTGTATATTTATTTCAATACAAATTTAAATATTTTATGTGTATTTTGGTATATATATTTTTATAAGAAATGCGCTATTTTATGGGAATTTTGCATCTTTATTTTCATACAAATTTACATTATTTTATTAATATTCGATGTATTTATTTTGATACGATTTTACATTATTCTATTTGTCTTTTGTATATACTTTTTTATACATATTTACATTATTTAATGTGTATCTTGCATATATATTTTATACAAATTTATTATCTATTATCTATTTTCATACAAATACACATTCTTTTCATGATATTTTGTTTATTTATTTTGACACGAATTTACATTATTTGATATGTATTTTGTATATATATTTTTATACGTATTTACATAATTTCATATGTATTTTGTATATATATTTCTATAGAAATCTACTTCATTTTATGTGTATTCGTATATATATTTTGAAACAAATTTACATTGTTTTATATGTATTTTTGAATATCTCTTTCAATACAAATTTACCTTACTGTATATGCATTTTGTATATTTATTTCAATACAAATTTAAATATTTTATGTGTATTTTGGTATATATATTTTTATAAAAAATACGATAATATTTGGGAATTTTGCATCTTTATTTTCATACAAATTTACATTATTTTATTGATATTCTGTGTATTTATTTTGATACGATTTTACATTATTCTATTTGTTTTTTGTATATATTTTTTTATACACATTTACATTATTTAATGTGTATCTTGGATATATATTTTATACAAATTTACGTTATTTTAAGTGTATTTGTTTATATATTTTCATTCAAATTTACATTATTTGATGTGTATTTTGTATATGTATTTTAATACAAATTTACCTAATTTTATGTTTATTTTGTATATTTCTTTTCAATCAAATTTAAATTATTTTTGTTTATTTTTGTATATAGTTTTATACAAATTTAGGTTATTTTATGTACGCATTTACATTATTTAGTGTGTGTTTTGTATATATATTTTTATGCAAATCTACTTTATTTTATGTGCATTTTTGTACATATATTTTTATAGAAATTTGCGTTATTTGTATATGTTTTCTCATAGAAATTTCATTATTTTATTGCTATTTTGTTTATTTATTTTGATACGAATTACATGATTATATGTGTATTTTGTACATATTTTTTATACGTATTTACATTACTTAATGTGTATTTTGTTTATATATTTTTAAACAAATCTACGTTATTATATGTATTTGTATAAATATTTCGATACAGATTTACATTATTTTATGTATTTTGTATGTACATTTCAATTCAAATTTAGCTTATTTTAGCTGTATTTTGTATATATATTTTCATACAAATTTAATTACTTGTGTGTATTTTTGTATATAGTTTTATACAAATTTACGATAAATTAAATTTATACAAATACATATTCTTTTACTGGTATTTTGTTTATTTATTTTGATACGATTTTTATGTGTATTTTGTATTCATTTTTTTATACGTATTTACTTCATTTTATGTGTATTTTGAATATATTTTTATAGAAATCTACGCTATTTTATGTGTATTCGTATATATATTTTGAAACAAATTTACATTGTTTTATATGTATTTTAGAATATCTCTTTCAATACAAATTTACCTTACTGTATATGCATTTTGTATATTTATTTCAATACAAATTTAAATATTTTATGTGTATTTTGGTATATATATTTTTTTTAAATGCGATATTTTTTGGGAATTTTGCATCTCTATTTTCATACAAATTTACATTATTTTTTTGATATTCTGTGTATTTATTTTGATACGATTTGACATTATTTTATTTGTTTTTTGTATATATTTTTTTATACACATTTACATTATTTAATGTGTATCTTGCATATAAATTTTATACAAATTTACGTTATTTTAAGTGTGTTTGTTTATATATTTTCATTCAAATTTACATTATTTGAAGTGTATTTTGTATATGTATTTCAATACAAATTTTCCTAATTTTACGTGTATTTTGTATATTTCTTTTCATACAAATTTAAATTATTTTTGTGTATTTTTGTATACAATAAGGAAAATTTATATTGAAATAGATGTGCAAAATACATATAAACCAATGTAAAATTTGTTTCAAAATATATATACGAATACACATAAAATAACGTAAGCTCGTATCGAAATAAATAAACAAAATACTAATAAAAGAATGTGTATTTGTATAAATATAAATATACAAAATACACATAAAATAACGTAAATTGATATAAAAGTATATACAAAAATACACAAATTTAGTTTATTTTATGTGTATTTTGTATATCTATTTTCATACAAATTTAACTACTTTTGTGTATTTTTGTATATAGTTTTATATAAATTTACGATATTTTATGTGTATTTTGTATATTTATTTTTATACAAATACACATTTCTTTATTGGTATTTTGTTTATTTATTTTGAAACGAATTTACATTATTTTATGTGTATTTTGTATACATTTTTTTATACGTATTTACAGCATCTCAAGTATATTTTGTATATATATTTCTATAGAAATCTGCGTTATTTTATGTGTATTCGTATATATATTTTGAAACAAATTTACATTGTTTTATGTGTATTTTGCATATTTTTTTAATAAAAATTTACCTTATTGTATGTGCATTTTGTATATTAATCTTACTACAAATTTAATTATTGAATGTGTATTTATGTATATGTATTTTTATAAAAATATGCTTTATTTTATTGGTATTTTGCATCTTTATTTTCATACAAATTTACATTATTTTATTGATATTTTGTGTATTTATTTTGATACGATTTTACATTATTTTCCATGTGTATTTTGTAAATATATTTAATACAAATGTACGTTATTTTATGTGTATTTGTTTTCATTTCATACAAATTTTCATTATTATATGTGTATTTTGTACATGTACAAATTTGTACAAATTTAACTAATTATATGTGTATTTTGCATATCAATTTTCATAAAAATTGAAATTATTTTTGTTTTTTTTGTATATATTTTTATACAAATTTTCGTTATTTTATGTGTATTTTGTATATTTATTTTCCTACAAATATACGTTCTTTTATCGGAATTTTGTTTGTTTATTTTGATACGAATTTACATTATTTTAAGTGTGTTTGGTATATATATTTTTATACTATTTACATCATTTTATATTTATTTTGTATGTATATTTTCATAGAAATTTGCTCTATTTATGTGTATTCGTATATATATTTTGATACAAATTTACATTTTTGATGTGTATTTTGCATATGTATTTTAATACAAATTTACTTTATTGTATATGCATTTTGTATATTTATTTCAATACAAATTTAATTATTTCATGTGTATTTTTGTATATATATTTTTATGCATATATGCGTTATTATATGGGTATTTTGCATCTTTATTTTCATACAAATTTAAATTATTTTATTGATATTCTGTTTATTTATTTTGATACGATTTAACATTATTCTATGTGTATTTTGTATATATATTTTTATACATATTTACATTATTTAATGTATATTTTGTATATATATTTTATCCAAATTTACGTTATTTTATGTGTATTTGTTTATATATTTTCATACAAATTTACATTATTTTATGTGTATTTTGTATATGTATTTCAATACAAATTTGCCTAACTTTATGTGTATTTTGCATATCTATTTTCAAACAAATTTAAGTTATTTTTGTGTATTTTTGTATTTATTTTTATACAAATTTTAGTTATTTTATTTGTATTTTGTGTATATATTTTCCTACATATATACAATCTTTTATTATAATTTTGTTTATTTATTTTGATACGAGTTTACATTATTTTATGTGTATTTTGTATATATATATTTTTCTACGTATTTACATTATTTTATGTGTATTTTGAATATATATTTTAATAAAAATTTACATTATTTTATTGTGTGTATTCCTATTTATTTTGATACAAATTTTATACAAATTCATGTTATTTTATGTGTATTTGTATATATATTTTCATACAAATTTATATTATTTTACGTGTATTTTTACATATTTTTTATTACAAATTTACCTTATATTATGATTATTTTGTATATTTATTTCATTCAATTTTAAATTATTTTATGTGTATATTTGTATTTGTATTTACGTAATTTTATGTGTATTTTCTATATATACTTTCATCCAAAATTACATTATTTTATTGGTGTTTTCTTTATTTAACTCGATACGAATTTAGATTTTTTCATAGGTATTTTGTATACATATGTTTATACTCATTTACATTATGTAATGTGTGTTTTATATATTTTTAATGCAAATTTATTTTATGTGCATTTTGTACATATATTTTATAGAAATTTATTTATTTTATTTGTATTTTGTATATGTTTTCTCATAAAATTTACATTATTTTATTGGTATTTTGTTTATTTATTTTGATACGAATTACATGATTATATGTGTATTTTGTATATATTTTTTATACGTAATTACATTATTTAATGTGTATTTTGTTTATATGATTTTATATAAAATTTACGTAATTATATTTGTATTTGTAAAAATATTTTGATACAAATTTACTTTATTTAAATTATCTTGTACATATAATTCAACTCAAATTAAGCTTATTTTGTGTATTTTGTATATCTATTTTCATACAAATTTAATTACTTCTGTGTATCTTTGTATATTGTTTTATATAAATTTATCTTATTTTATGTGCATTTTGTATATTTATAAATTTGTATCAAAATAAATATACAAAAGGCATACAATAAAAGAAAATTTGTATTGAAATAGATATCCAAATACATAAATAATGTAAATTTGTATCAAAATATATATACGAATACACATAAAATAGAGTAAATTTCTATGAAAATATATATTAAAATACATATAAAATTATGTAAATATATATATATATATATATATATATATATATATATATATATATATATATATATATATATATATATATATATATATATATATATATATATATATATATATATATATATATATATATATATATATATATATATATATATATATATATATATAAAATAATGAAAATTATCAAAATCAATAAACAAAATTCCGATAAAAGAACGTATAAATTTACATTATTTTTTGTGTATTTTGTGCATGTATTTAAATACAAATTTAACTAATTATATGTGTATTTTGTATAACTATTTTCATACAAATTGAAATTTATTTTTTTGTTTTTTTTGTATATATTTTTATTCAAATTTTCGTAATTTTATGTGTATTTTGTATATTTATTTTCCTACAAATATACGTTCTTTTATCGGAATTTTGTTTATTTATTTTGATACGAATTTTCATTTTTTTAGGTGTATTTGATATATATATTTTTATACATATTTACATAATTTTATATGTGTTTTGAGTATATATTTTCATAGAAATTTACTCTATATGTATATAAAAAAAACACATAAATAACTTAAATTTGTATGAAAATATATATATACAAAATACACATAAAATTTGGTAAATTTGTATTTAAATACATATACAAAATACACTTAAAATAATGTAAATTTGAATGAAACTATATAAACAAATACACTTAAAATAACGTTAATTTGTATAAAATATATATAAAAATACACATTAAATAATGAAAATATGTATAAAAAAATATATACAAAACACAAATAGTATAATATAAAATCGTATCAAAATATATACACAGAATATTAATAAAATAATGTACAGTTGTATGAAAACTAAGATGCAAAATACCTATAAAATAACGCATTTTTTATAAAATTATATATACCAAAATACACATAAAATATTTGAATTTGTATTAAAATAAATATAAAAAATGCACGTACAATAAGGTAAATTTGTATTGAAATAGATATGCAAAATACATATAAAACAATGTAAATTTGTTTCAAAATATATATACGAATACACATAAAATAACGTAGATTTATATATATATATATATATATATATATATATATATATATATATATATATATATATATATATATATATATATATATATATATATATATATATATATATATATATATATATATATACAAAATACAAATAAAATTAAGTAAATACGAATCAAAAATGTATACAAAATACACATAAAATAATGTAAATTCGTATAAATATAAATAAACAAAATACCAATAAGAGAATGTGTATTTGTATAAATATAAATATACAAAATGCACACAAAATAACGTAAATTTGTATAAAACTATATACAAAAATACACAGAAATAATTAAATTTGTATGAAAATAGATATATTTATACAAATACACATTCTTTTATTGGTATTTTGTTTATTTATTTTGATACTAATTTACATTATTTTATGTGTATTTTGTATACATTTTTTATACGTATTTACCTAATTTTATGTGTATTTTGTATATATATTTTTATAGAAATCTACCTTATTTCATGTGTATTCGTATATATATTTTGAAACAAATTTACATTGTTTATATGTATTTTGCATATCTATTTTTGTGTATTCTGCATTTATTTTTGTTATACATAGAATAATGTAAAATCGTATCAAAATAAGTACACAGAATATCAATAAAATAATTTAAATTTGTATGAAAATAAAGATGGAAAATACCCATAAAATAAAGCATATTTTTTTTAAAAATACATATACAAAAATACACATAGAATAATTAAATTTGTATGAAAATTAATATACAAAATGCACATACAATAAGGTAAGTTTGTATTGAAAAAAAAAACGCAAAATACACATAAAACAGTGTAAATTTGTTTCAAAATATATATACGAATACACATAAAATAACGTTGATTTCTATAGGAATATATATACAAAATACACATGAAATGATGTAAATACGTATAAAAATATATACAAAATACACATTTAATACTGTAAATTCGCGTCAAAATAAATAAACAAAATATCAATTAAAAGAATGTGTATTTGTATGAAAATAGATATACAAAATACACATAAAATAACCTAAATTTGTATCAAACTATATACAAAGATACACAAAAATATTTTAAATTTGTATGAAAATAAATATACAAAATACACATAAAATTAGGTATATTTGTATTGAAATACATATACAAAATACACATAAAATAATGTAAATTTGAATGAAAAGACATAAACAAATACACTTAAAATATATATAAAAAATACACATTAAATAATGTAAATATGTATAAAAAAATATATACAAAACACAAATAGAATAATATAAAATCGTATCAAAATAAATACACAGAATATTAATAAAATAATGTAAATTTGTATGAAAATTAAGATGCAAAATACCCATAAAATAACGCATTTTTTATAAAAATATTTATACCAAGACACACATAAAATATTTGAATTTGTATTAAAATAAATATACAAAATGCACATACAATAAGGTAAATTTGTATTGAAATAGATATGCAAAATACATATAAAACCATGTAAATTTTTTTCAAAATATATATACGAATTCACATAAAATAACGTAGATTTCTATGAAAATAAATACACATAAAATGAAGTAAATACGTATAAAAAAAGGTATACAAAATACACATAAAATAATGTAAACTCGTATCAAAATAAATAAACAAAATACTAATAAAAGAATGTGTATTGTATAAATATAAATATACAAAATATAAATAAAATAACGTAAATTTATATAAAACTATATGCAAAAATACACAAAAGTAATTAAATTTGTGTGAAAATAGATATACAAAATACATGTGTATTTTGTATATTTATTTTCATACAAATTGAAATTATTTTTTTTTTTTTATATATTTTCATACAAATTTTCGTTATTTTATGTGTATTTTGTATATTTATTTTTTCTACAAATATACGTTCTTTTATCTGAATTTTGTTTATTGAATTTGAAACGAATTTACCTTATTATGTATATCTATTTTCATACAAATTAAAATACTTCTGTGTATTTTTGTATATAGTTTTATATAAATTTACGTTATTTTATGTGTATTTTGTATATATATATTTATACAAATACACATTCTTTTATTGGTATTTTGTATATTTATTTTGATACGAATTTACATTATTTTATGTGTATTTTGTATACATTTTTTTATACGTTTTTACTTCATTTTATGTGTATTTTGTATATATATTTTTATAGAAATCTACGTTATTTTATTTGTATTCGTATATATATATTTTGAAACAAATTTACATTGTTTTATATGTATTTTGCATATCTATTTCAATACAAATTTACCTTATTATATGTGTTTTTTATATATTTATTTTAATTCAAATTAAATTTTTTTATGTGTATTTTGGTATATATATTTTTATAAATAAAAAAAAATGCGTTATTTTATGGGTATTTTGCCTCTTTATTTTCATACAAATTTACATTATTTTATTAATATTCTGTGTATTTATTTTGATACGATTTTACATTATTCTATTTGTGTTTTGTATATATTTTTTTTATACAAATTTACGTTATTTTAAGTGTATTTGTTTATGTCTTTTCATTCAAATTTACATTATTTTATGTGTATTTTGTATATGTATTTCAATACAAATTTACCTAATTTTATGTGTATTTTGTATATTTATTTTCATACAAATTTAAAATATTTTTGTGTATTTTTGTAAATAGTTTGATACAAATTTAGGTTATTTTATGTGTATTTTGTATATCTATTTTCATACAAATACACATTCTTTTATTGATATTTTGTTTATTTATTTTGACGTGAATTTATAGTATTTAATGTGTATTTTGCATATATATTTTATATAAAATGTATTTGTTTTCATTTCATACAAATCTACATTATTTTATGTGTTTTTTGTACAAGTATTTAAATACAAATTTAACTAGTTATATGTGTATTTTGTATATCTATTTTGTATTATATTTTCATAGAAATTTACTCTATTTTATGAGTATTCGTATATATATTTTGATACAAATTTACATTATTAATGTGTATTTTGCATATCTATTTCAATACAAATTTACTTTATTGTACGTGCATTTTGTATATTTATTTTAATACAAATTTAATTATTTTATATGTATTTTTGTATATATATTTTTATGCAAATATGCGTTATTATATGGATATTTTGCATCTTTATTTTCATACAAATTTACATTATTTTATTGATATTCTCTTTATTTATTTTGATACGATTTAACATTATTCTATGTGTTTTTGTATATATTTTTTTTATACATATTTACATTATTTAATGTTCATTTTGTATATATATTTTATCCAAATTTACATTATTTTATGTGTATTTGTTTATATATTTTCATACATATTTACATTATTTTATGTGTTTTTTGTATATATATTTTTCTACGTATTTAAATTATTTTATGTGTATTTTGTATATACATTTTCATAAAAAACTACGTTATTTTATTGTGTGTATAAGTATATATTTTGATACAAATTTTATACAAATTCATGTTATTTAATGTGTATTTGTATATATATTTTCATACAAATTTATATTATTTTATGTGTATTTTTTCATTTATTTCATTACAAATTTACCTTATTTTATGTTTATTTTGTATATTTATCTCATTCAATTTTAAATTATTTTATGTGTATATTTGTATTTGTATTTAGGTTATTTTATGTGTATTTTGTATATATATTTTCATCCAAAATTACATTATTTTATTGGTATTTCTTAATTAAATTCGATACGAATTTAGATTATTTCATAGGTATTTTGTATACATATTTTTATACTCATTTACATTATCTAATGTGTGTTTTGAATATATATTTTTATGCAAATTTATTTAATGTTCATTTTTGTACATATATTTTTATAGAAATTTGCGTTATTTTATGTATATAGTTTTATATAAATTTACGTTATTTTATGTGCATTTTGTATATTTATATTTATACAAATACACATTCTTTTATTGGTATATTGTTTATTTACATTTATACGAATTTACATTATTTTATGTGTATTTTGCATACATTTTTTTATACGTATTTACTTAATTTTATGTGTATTTTGTATATGTATTTTTATAGAAATCTGCGTTATTTTATGTGTTTTTGTATATATATTTTGAAACAAATTTACATTATTTTATATGTATTTTGCATATCTATTTCAATACAAATTTAGCTTATTGTATGTGCATTTTGTATATTTATTTTAATACAAGTTCAAATATTTTATGTGTATTTTGGTATCAATAATTTTATAAAAAATGCGTTAATTTTCATACAAATTTACATGATTTTATTAATATTCTGAGTATATATTTTGATACGATTTTACATTATTTTATTTCTGTTTTGTATATATTTTTTTATACATATTTACATTATTTAATGTGTATTTTGTATATATATTTCATACAAATTTACGTTATTATATGTGTATTTGTTTATATATTTTCTTTCAAATTTACATTATTTCATGTGTATTTTGTAAATGTATTTCAATACAAATTAACCTAATTTTATGTGTATTTTGTATATTTCTTTTCAGACAAATTTAAACTATTTTTGTTTATTTTTGTATATAGTTTTATACAAATTTAGGTTATTTTACGTACGCATTTACATTATTTAATGTGTGTTTTGTATATATATTTTTATCCAAAGTTACTTTATTTTATGTTCATTTTTGGACTTATATTTTTATAGAAATTAGCGTTATTTTATATGTATTTGTATATGTTTTCTCATACAAATTTACATTATTTTATTGATATTTTGTTTATTTAGTTTGATACGAATTACATGATTATATGTGTATTTTGTACATATTTTTTATACGTATTTACATTACTTAATGTGTATTTTGTTTATATATTTTTAAACAAATTTACGTTATTATATGTATTTTTATAAATATTTTGATACAAATTTACATTATTTTATGTATTTTGTATATACATATCAATTCAAGTTTAGCTTATTTTATCTGTATTTTGTATATCTAGTTTCATACGAATTTAATTACTTCTGTGTATTTTTGTAAATAGTTTTATACAAATTTACGTTATTTTATGTGTATTTTGTATATTTATATTTATACAAATACACATTCTTTTATTTTTTGTTTATTTATTTTGATACGAATTTACATTATTTTATGTGTATTTTGTATACATTTTCTTATACGTATTTACTTCATTTTATGTGTTGTGTATATATATTTTTATACAAATTTACGTTATTTTATGTGTATTCGTATATGTATTTTGAAACAAATTTACATTGTTTTATATGTATTTTGCATATCTATTTCAATACAGATTTACCTTATTGTATGTGTATTTTGTATATTTATTTTAATACAAATTCATTTTTTCATGTGTGTTTTGCTTTATATATTTTTATAAAAAATGCGTTATTTAACGTGTATTTTGCATCTTTATTTTCATACAAATTTACATTGTTTTATTAATATTCTGTGTATTTATTTGGATACGATTTTACATTATTCTATTTGTTTTTGTATATATTTTTTTTGTATATATTTACATTATTTTATGTATTTTGTATATATATTTCAATACAAATTTAGTTTATTTTATGTATATTTTGTATATCTATTTTCATTCGTATGAAAATAAATAAACAAAATAGCAATAAAATAATGTAAACTTGTATGAGAAAACATATACAAATACACATAAAATAACGCAAATTTCTAAAAAAATATATGTACAAAAATGCACATAAAATAAAGCAAATTTGCATAAAAATATATATACAAAACACACATTAAATATTGTAAATGCGTACATAAAATAACCTAAATTTGAATAAAACTATATACAAAAATACACAAAAATATTTAAAATTTGTATGAAAAGAAATATACAAAATACACATCAAATTAGGTAAATTTGTATTGAAATACATATACAAAATACACATGAAATAATGTAAATTTGAATGAAAATATATAAACAAATACACTTAAAATAACGTAAATTTGTATAAAATATATATGCAAGATACACATTAAATAATGTAAATGTGTATAAAAAAATATATACAAAAAAGAAATAGAATAATGTAAAATCCTATCAATATAAATACACAGAATATCAATAAAATAATGTAAATCTGTATGAAAAGAAAGATGCAAAATTCCCATAAAATAGTGCATTTTTTATAAAAATATATATCACAAAATACACATAAAATATTTAAAATTGTATTGAAATAAATATACAAAATGCATATACAATAAGGTAAATATGTAATGAAAGAGATATTCAAAAATACATATAAAACAAAGTAAATTTGTTTCAAAATATATATACGAATACACATAAAATAACGTAGATTTCTATAGAAATATATATACAAAATACACATGAAATTATGTAAATACGTATAAAAATATATATACAAAATACATATCTTGGTTAATTCGTGTCAAAATAAATAAACAAAATATCATGAAAAGAATGAGTATTTGTATGAAAATAAATAATAGATAATAAATTTGTATGAAATATATATGCAAGATACACATTAAATAATGTAAATATGTATAAAAAATATATATACTAAAAACAAATAGAATAATGTGAAATCGTATCAAAATAAATACACCGAATATTAATAAAATAATGTAAATTTGTATGAAAATAAAGATGCAAAATTCCCATCAAATAGCGCATTTCTTATAAAAATATATATACCATAAAACACATAAAATATTTAAATTTGTATTGAAATAAATATACAAAATGAACATACAATAAGGTAAACTTGTATTGAAAGAGATATGCAAAAATACATATAAAACAATGTAAATTTGTTTGAAAATATATATACGAATACAAATAAAATAACGTAGATTTCTATAAAAATATATATACAAAATACACATAAAATTAAGTAAATACGTATAAAAATAGATATACAAAATACACATAGAGTAATGTAAAATTGTTTAAAAAAAAATAAACAATATAAATAAAATAATGTAAATTTGAATGAAAATAAAAATGCAAAATACCCATAAAATAAAGCATATTTTTATAAAAATACATATACAAAAATACACATAGCATAATTAAATTTGTATTAAAATTAATATACAAAATGCATATACAATAAGATAAATTTGTATTGAAAAAATATGCAAAATACACATAAAACAGTGTAAATTTATTTCAAAATCTATATACGAATACTCATCAATCAATGTAGATTTCTATAGAAATATATATACAAAATACACATCAAATGATGTAAACACGTATAAAAATATATATATAAAATACACATTAAATAATGTAAATTCGCGTCAAAATAAATAAACAAAATATCAATAAAAGAATGTGTATTTGTATGAAAATAGATATACAATATACACATGAAATCACCTAAATTTGTATAAAACTATATACAAAAATACTAAAAAATAATTTTAATTTGTATGAAAATAAATATACAAAATACACATAAAATTAGGTAAATTTGTATTGAATTACATTTACAAAATACACATAAAATAAAGTAAATTTGAATGAAAATATATAAACAAATACACTTAAAATAACGTAAATCTGTATAAATAAATATATACAAAACTCAAATAGAATAATGTAAAATCGTATCAAAATAAATACACAGAATATTAATAAAATAATGTAAATTTGTATGAAAATAAAGAGGCAAAATACCGATAAAATAACGCATTTTTTTTTATTTATAAAAATATATATACCAAAATACACATAAAAAAATTAAATTTGTATTAAAATAAATATATTAAAAACCCATACAATAAGGTAAATTTGTATTGAAATAGATATGCAAAATACATATAAATCAATGTAAATTTGTTTCAAAATATATATACGAATACACATTAAATAACGTAGATTTCTATAAAAATATATATACAAAATACACATAAAATGAAGTAAATACGTATAAAAAAATGCATACAAAATACACATAAAATAATATAAATTCGTATCAAAATAAATAAACAAAATACCAATAAAAGAATGTGTATTTGTAATACACATATAATTAGTTAAATTTGTATTTTAATACATGTACAAAATACACATAAAATTATGTAAATTTGTATGAAATGAAAACAAATACACATAAAATAACGTACATTTGTATAAAATATATAAAAAATACACATAGAATAATGTAAAACCGTATCAAAATAAGTACACAGAATATCAATAAAATAATTTAAATTTGTATGAAAACAAAGATGCAAAATACCCTTAAAATAAAGCATATGTAAAAAAAAAAAATTCATATACAAAAATACACATAGAATAATTAAATTTGTATTAAAATTAAAATACAAAATGCACATACAATAAGGTAAATTTGTATTGAAAAAATACGCAAAATACACATAAAACAGTGTAAATTTGTTTCAAAATATATATACGAATACACATAAAATAACGTTGATTTCTATAGGAATGTATATACAAAATACACATGAAATGATGAAAATACGTATAAAAATATATATACAAAATACACATTAAATAATATAAATTCGCGTCAAAATAAATAAACAAAATATCAATAAAAGAATGTGTATTTGTATGAAAATAGATATTCAAAATACACATAAAATAACCTAAATTTGTATCAAACTATATACAAAAATACACAAAAATATTTTAAATTTTTATGAAAATAAATATACAAAATACACATAAAATTAGGTAAATTTGTATTGAAATACATATACAAAATACACATAAAATATGTAAATTTTAATGAAAATACATAAACAAATACACTTAAAATAACGTAAATTTGTATAAAAAAAAATATATACAAAACACAAATAGAATAATGTAAAATCGTATCAAAATAAATACACAGAATATTAATCAAATAATGTAAATTTCTATGAAAATAAAGAGGCAAAATACCCATAAAATAACGCATTTTTTTATGTATAAAAATATGTATACCAAAATACACATAAAAAAATTAAATTTGTATTAAAATAAATATATAAAAAACACATACAATAAGGTAAATTTGTATTGAAATAGATATGCAAAATACATATAAAACAATGTAAATTTGTTTCAAAATATATATACGAATACACATAAAATAACGTAGATTTCTATAAAAATATATATCCAAAATACACATAAAATGAAGTAAATACGTATAAAAAAATGCATACAAAATACACATAAAATAATATAAATTCGTATCAAAATAAATAAACAAAATACCAATAAAAGAATGTGTATTTGTAATACACATATAATTAGTTAAATTTGTATTTTAATACATGTACAAAATACACATAAAATTATGTAAATTTGTATGAAATGAAAACAAATACACATAAAATAACGTACATTTGTATAAAATATATATACAAAATACACATAGAATAATGTAAAACCGTATCAAAATAAGTACACAAAATATCAATAAAATAATTTAAATTTGTATGAAAACAAAGATGCAAAATACCCTTAAAATAAAGCATATGTAAAAAAAAAAAATTCATATACAAAAATACACATAGAATAATTAAATTTGTATTAAAATTAAAATACAAAATGCACATACAATAAGGTAAATTTGTATTGAAAAAATACGCAAAATACACATAAAACAGTGTAAATTTGTTTCAAAATATATATACGAATACACATAAAATAACGTTGATTTCTATAGGAATGTATATACAAAATACACATGAAATGATGAAAATACGTATAAAAATATATATACAAAATACACATTAAATAATATAAATTCGCGTCAAAATAAATAAACAAAATATCAATAAAAGAATGTGTATTTGTATGAAAATAGATAATCAAATACACATAAAATAACCTAAATTTGTATCAAACTATATACAAAAATACACAAAAATATTTTAAATTTGTATGAAAATAAATATACAAAATACACATAAAATTAGGTAAATTTGTATTGAAATACATATACAAAATACACATAAAATATGTAAATTTGAATGAAAATACATAAACAAATACACTTAAAATAACGTAAATTTGTATAAAAAAAATATATACAAAACACAAATAGAATAATGTAAAATCGTATCAAAATAAATACACAGAATATTAATAAAATAATGTAAATTTCTATGAAAATAAAGAGGCAAAATACCCATAAAATAACGCATTTTTTTTATTTATAAAAATATGTATACCAAAATACACATAAAAAATTAAATTTGTATTAAAATAAATATATAAAAAACACATACAATAAGGTAAATTTGTATTGAAATAGATATGCAAAATACATATAAAACAATGTAAATTTGTTTTAAAATATGTATACGAATACACATAAAATAACGCAGATTTCTAAAAAAATATATATACAAAATACACATAAAATGAAGTAAATACGTATAAAAAATTGTATACAAAATACACATAAAATAATGTAAATTCGTATAAAAAAAATACCAATAAAAGAATGTGTATTTGTATAAATATAAATATACAAAATACACATAAAATAACGTAAATTTATATAAAACTATATACAAAAATACACAGAAGTAATTAAATTTGTATGAAAATAGATATACAAAATAAGGTAAACTCGTATCATATTCAATAAACAAAATTCAGATAAAAGAACGTATATTTGGAGAAAAATAAATATACAAAATACACATAAAATAATAATAAATAATAATAAATAATAATAAATATATACAAAAATAAACAAAAATAGTTTCAATTTGTATGAAAATAGATATACAAAATACACATATAATTAGTTAAATTTGTACTTAAATACATGTACAAAATACACATAAAATAATGTAAATTTGTAAGAAATTAAAACAAATACACATAAAATAACGTACATTTGTATAAAATATATATAAAAAAATTCACATAGAATAATGTAAAATCGTATCAAAATAAATACACAGAATATCAATAAAATAATGTAAATTTGTATGAAAATAAAGGTGCAAAATACCCATAAAATTAAGCATATTTTTATAAAAATATATATACAAAAATACACATTCAATAATTAAATTTGTAATAAAAGTAATATACAAAATGCACATACAATAAGGTAATTATTTTTTTAAAATATGCAAAATACACATAAGACAATGTAAATTTGTTTCAAAATATATATACGAATACACATAAAATAACGTAGATTTTTATAGAAATATATATACAAAATGCACTTGAGATGCTGTAAATACGTATAAAAATATATATACAAAATAAACATTAAATAATGTAAATTCGTGTCAAAATAAATAAACAAAATATCAATAAAAGAATGTGTATTTGTATGAAAATACATATACAAAATACACATAAAATAACGTAAATTTGTATAAAACTATGTAAATTTGTATGAAAATATATAAACAAATTCACATAAAATAACGTAAATTTGAATAAAATATATACAAAATATACATTAAATAATGTAAATATAAAATATATATAAAAAATACACATAGAATAATGTTAAATCGTATCAAAATAAATAAAGAGAATATCAATTAAATAATGTAAATTTGCATGAAAATAAAGATGCAAAATACCCATATAATAACGCATATTTGCATAATAATATATATACAAAAATACACATGAAATAGTTAAATTTATATTGAAATAAATATACAATAAAGTAAATTTGTATTGAAATAGATATGTAAAATACACATCAATAATGTAAATTTGTATCAAAATATATATACGAATACACATAAAATAGAGTAAATTTCTATGAAAATATACATACAAAATACATATAAACTTATGTAAATAGTAAAAATTATATATACCAAATACACCTAAAATAAAGTAAATTCGTATCAAAATAAATAAACAAAATTCCGATGAAAGAACGTATAATTGTAGGAAAATAAATATACAAAATATACATAAAATAACGAAAATTTGTATAAAAATTTATACAAAAAACAAACAAAAATAATTTCAATTTGTTTGAAAATAGATATACAAAATACACATATAATTAGTTAAATTTGTCTTTAAATACATGTACAAAATACATATAAAATAATGTAAACTTTTATGTGCATTTTTGTACATATATTTTTATAGAAACTTAAAACGTTATATTATGTGTATTTTGTATATGTTTTCTCATACAAATTTACATTATTTAATTAGTTTTTTGTTTATTTATTTTGATTCGAATGACTTCATTATTTGTGTATTTTGTAATTTTTTTTTTATACGTATTTACATTACTTAATGTGTATTTTGTTTATATATATTTTTTTACAAATTTACGTTATTATATGTGTATTTGTAAAAAATATTTTGAAACGAATTTACTTTATTTCATGTATTTTGTATATATATTTCAATTCAAATTTAGCTTATTTTGTGTGTATTTTGTATATCTATTTTCATACAAATTTAATTACTTCTGTGTATTTTTGTATATAGTTTTATACAAATTAACTTTATTTTATGTGCATTTTGTATATTTATATTTATACAAATACACATTCTCTTATTGGTATTTTGTTTATTTATATTTATACGAATTTACATTATTTTATGTGTATTTTGTATACATTTTTGATTCGTATTTACTTAATTTTATTTCTATTTTGTATATATAAATTTATAGAAATCTACGTTATTTTATATGTATTCGTATATATATTTTGAAACAAATTTACATTGTTTTATATGTATTTTGCATATCTATTTCAATACAAATTTACATTATTGTATGTGCATTTTGTATATTTATTTTAATACAAATTCAAATATTTTATGTGTATTTTGGTATCAATAATTTTATAAAAAATGCGTTATTTTATAGGTATTTTGCATCTTAGTTTTCATACAAATGTACATTATTTTATTAATATTCTGTGTATATATTTTGACACGATTTTATATTATACTATTTGTGTTTTGTATATATTTTTTTATACATATTTTCATTATTTAATGTGTATTTTTTATATATATTTTATACAAATTAACGTTATTTTAAGTGTATTTGTTTATATAATTTCATTCAAATTTACTTTATTTTAAGTGTATTTTGTATATGTATTTAAATACAAATTTACCTAATTTTATGTGTATTTTGTATATTTATTTTCATACAAATTTAAATTATTTTTGTGTTTTTTTGTATATACATATAGAGTAAATTTCTATGAAAATATATATCCAAAATACATATAAAATTATGTAAATAAGTATAAAAATATATATATCAAATACACCTAAAATAATGAAAATTCGTATCAAAATAAATAAACAAAATTCCGATAAAAGAACGTATATTTGTAGGAAAATAAATATACAAAATACACATAAAATTACGAAAATTTGAATAAAAATATATACTAAAATACACAAAATTAATTTCGATTTGCATGAAAATAGATATACATAATACACATATAATTAGTTAAATTTGCATTTAAATACATGTACAAAATACGCATAAAATAATGTAAATTTGTATGAAATGAAAACAAATTCACATAAAATAACGTTCATTTGTATGAAATATATATACAAAATATACATAGAATAATGGAAAATCGTATCAAAATAAATACACAGAATATCAATAAAATAATGTAAATTTGTATGAAAATAAAGATGCAAAATACTCATAAAATAAATCATTTTTTTATGAAAATACATATACAAAAATACACATAGAATAATTAAATTTGTATTATTTTATATGTACTTTGTATATATATTTTTATACGCATTTACATTATTTAATATTTATTTTGAATATATAATTTTATACAAATTCATGGAATTTTATGTGAATTTGTATATATATTTTCATATAAATTTACATTATTTTATTTGTATTTTGTACATATATTTCTTTACAAATTTACCTTATTTTATGTTTATTTTGTATGTGTATTTTGTACATTTATATTTATACAAATACACATTCTTTTATTGGTATTTTGTTTATTTATTTTGATTCGAATTTACATTTTATTATGTGTATTTTGTTTACATTTTTTTATACGTATTTACTTAATTTTATGTGTATTTTGTATATATATTTTTATAGAAATCTACGTTATTTTATGAGTATTCGTATATATATTTTGAAACAAATTTACATTGTTTTATATGTATTTTTGCATATCTCTTTCAATAGAAGTTTACCTTATTGTATGTGCATTTTGTATATTTATTTCAATACAAATTTAAATGTTTTATGTGTATTTTGGTATATTTATTTTTATAAGAAATGCGCTATTTGATGGGAATTTTGCATCTTTATTTTCATACAAATTTACATTATTTTATTAATATTCGGTGTATTTATTTTGATACGATTTTACATTATTCTATTTGTTTTTTGTATATATTTTTTTATACATATTTACATTATTTAATGTGTATCTTGCATATATATTTCATACAAATTTATTATCTATTATTTATTTTCATACAAATACATATTCTTTACATGATATTTTGTTTATTTATTTTGACACGAATTTACATTACTTAATATGTATTTTGTATATATATTTTTATACGTATTTGCATAATTTCATGTGTATTTTGTATATATATTTCTATAGAAATCTACGTTATTTTATGTGTATTCGTATATATATTTTGAAACAAATTTACACTGTTTTATTTGTATTTTGCGTTTTTTTCAATACAAATTTACCTTATTGTATGTGTGCATTTTGTATATTAATTTTAATAAAAATTTAATTATTCTATGTGTATTTTTGTATATGTATTTAAAAAAAAAATGCTTTATCTTATGGGTATTTTGCATCTTTATTTTCATACAAATTTAAATTATTTTGTTGATATTCTGTGTACTTATTTTGATACGATTTTACATTATTCTATGTATAACAAAAATAAATACAGAATACACAAAAATAGATATGCAAAATACATATAAACAATGTAAATTTGTTTCAAAATATATATACGAATACACATGAAATAAGGTAGATTTTTATAAAAATATATATACAAAATACACATAAAATTATGTAAATACGTATAAAAAATGTATACAAAATACACATAAAATAATGTAAATTAGTATCAAAATAAATAAACAAAATACCAATAAAAGAATGTGTATTTGTATAAATATATATATACAAAATACACATTAAATAATTTTTTTTTTTTAAACTATACAAAATACACATGAAATGATGTAAATACGTATAAAAATATATATACAAAATACACATTAAATAATGTAAATTCGCGTCAAAATAAATAAACAAAATATCAATAAAAGAATATGTATTTGTATGAAAATAGATATACAAAATACACATAAAATAACCTAAATTTGTATCAAACTACATACAAAAATACACAAAAATATTTTAAATTTGTATGAAAATAAATATACAAAACACACATAAATTTAGGTAAATTTGTATTGAAATACATACACAAAATACACATAAAATAATGTAAATTTGAATGAAAATACATAAACAAATACACTTAAAATAACGTAAATTTGTATAAAAAAATATGTACAAAACACAAATAGAATAATATAAAATCGTATCAAAATAAATACACAGAATATTAATAAAATAATGTAAATTTGTATGAAAATAAAGAAGCAAAATACCCATAAAATAACGCTTTTTTTTATAAAAAAATATATATACCAAAGTACACATCAAAAAATTAAATTTGTATTAAAATAAATATACAAAAAACACATGCAATAAGGGAAATTTGTATTGAAATAGATATGCAAAATACATATAAAACAATGTCAATTTGTTTCAAAATATATATACGAATACACATAAAATAACGTAGATTTCTATAAAAATATATATACAAAATACACATAAAATGAAGTAAATACGTATAAAAAAATGTATACAAAATACACATAAAATAATGTAAATTCGTATCAAAATAAATAAACAAAATACCAATAAAAGAATGTGTATTTGTATAAATATAAATATACAAAATACACATAAAATAACGTAAATTTATATAAAACTATATACAAAAATACACAGAAGTAATTAAATTTGTATGAAAATATATACAAAATACACACAAAATAAGCTAAATTTGAATTGAAATATATATACAAAATACACATATTTTGCATATCTATTTTCAAACAAATTTAAATTATTTTTGTGTATTTTTGTATATATTTTTATACAAATTTTAGTTTTTTTATTTGTTTTTTGTATATATATTTTCATACAAATATACATTCTTTTATTAGAATTTTGTGTACTTAATTTTTTACGAATTTACATTATTTTATGTGTATTTTGTATATATATTTTTCTACGTATTTAAATCATTTTATGTGTATTTTATATATACATTTTCATAAAAATTTACGTTATTTTATTGTGTGTATTCGTATATATTTTGAAACAAATTTTATACAAATTCATGTTATTTTATGTGAATTTGTATACATATTTTCATACAAATTTATATTATTTTATGTGTATTCTTACATATATTTTATTACAAATTTACCTTATTTTAAGCTTATTTTGTATATTTATTTCATTCAATTTTAAATTATTTAATGTGTATTTTTGTATTTGTATTTACGTTATCTTAGGTTATCTTTAGGTTACTTTATTTTATGTTTATTTTGTATATATATTTCATTCAATTTTGAGTTATTTTATGTGTATATTTGTATTTGTATTTAGGTTATTTTATGTGTATTTTGTATATATATTTTCATCCAAAATTACATTATTTTATTGGTATTTTCTTAATTTAATTCGATACGAATTTAGATTATTTCATAGGTATTTTGTATACATATTTTTATACTCATTTACATTATCTAATGTGTGTTTTGTATATATATTTTTATGCAAATTTATTTTATGTTCATTTTTGTACATATATTTTTATAGAAATTTGCTTTATTTTATGTATATAGTTTTATATAAATTTACGTTATTTTATGTGCATTTTGTATATTTATATTTATACAAATACACATTCTTTTATTGGTATATTGTTTATTTACATTTATGCGAATTTACATTATTTTATGTGTATTTTGTATACATTTTTTTATACGTATTTACTTAATATTATGTGTATTTTGTATATGTATTTTTATAGAAATCTACGTTATTTTATGTGTATTCGTATATATATTTTGAAACAAATTTACATTATTTTATATGTATTTTGCATATCTATTTCAATACAAATTTACCTTATTATATGTGCATTTTGTATATTTATTTTAATACAAATTCAAATATTTTATGTGTATTTTGGTATCAATAATTTTATAAAAAATGCGTTATTTTATAGGTATTTTGCATCTTAATTTTCATACAAATTTACATTATTTTATTAATATTCTGTGTATATATTTTGATACGATTTAACATTATTCTATTTGTGTTTTGTATATATTTTTTTATACATATTTACATTATTTAATGTGTATTTTGAATATATATTTCATACAAATTTACGTTATTATATGTGTATTTGTTTATATATTTTCTTTCAGATTTACATTATTTTATGTGTATTTTGTATATGTATTTCACTACAAATTAACATAATTTTATGTGTATTTTGTATATTTCTTTTCATACAAATTTAAATTATTTTTGTGTATTTTTGTATATAATTTTATACAAATTTAGGTTATTTTATGTACGCATTTACATTATTTAATGTGTGTTTTGTATATATATTTTTATCCAAAGTTACTTTATTTTACGTTCATTTTTGGACATATATTTTTATAGAAATTAGCGTTATTTTATATGTATTTGTATATGTTTTCTCATACAAATTAACATTATTTTATTGATATTTTGTTTATTTAGTTTGATACGAGTTACATGATTATATGTGTATTTTGTACATATTTTTTATACGTATTTACATTACTTAATGTGTATTTTGTTTATATATTTTTAAACAAATTTACGTTATTATATGTATTTTTATCAATATTTTGATACAAATTTATATTATTTTATTTATTTTGTATATACATTTCAATTCAAACTGAGCTTATTTTATCTGTATTTTGTATATCTATTTTCATACGAGTTTAATTACTTCTGTGTATTTTTGTATATAGTTTTATACAAATTTACGTTATTTTATGTGTATTTTGTATATTTATATTTATACAAATACACATTCTTTTATTGGTATTTTGTTTATTTATTTTGATACGAATTTACATTATTTTATGTGTGTTTTGTATACATTTTCTTATACGTATTTACTTCATTTTATGTGTATTTTGTATATATATTTTTATACAAATCTACGTTATTTTATGTGTATTCGTATTTATATTTTGAAACAAATTTACATTGTTTTATATGTATTTTGCATATCTATTTCAATATAGATTTACCTTATTGTATGTGTATTTTGTATATTTATTTTAATACAAATTAATTTTTTCAAGTGTATTTTGGTATATATATCTTTATAAAAAAAGCGTTATTTAATGGGTATTTTGCATCTTTATTTTCATACAAATTTACATTGTTTTATTAATATTCTGTGTATTTATTTTGATTCGATTTTACATTATTCTATTTGTGTTTTGTATATATTTTTTTATACATATTTACATTATTTAATGTGTATTTTGTATATTTTAAAACAAATTTACGTTATTTTATGCGCATTTGTTAAAATATTTTGATACAAATTTACATTATTTTATGTATTTTGTATATATATTTCAATACAAATTTAGTTTATTTTATGTATATTTTGTATATCTATTTTCATTCGTATCAAAATAAATAAAGAAAATAGCAATAAAATAATGTAAATTTGTATGAGAAAACATATACAAATACACATAAAATAACGCAAATTTCTAAAAAAATATATGTAGAAAAATGGACATAAAATAAAGTAAATTTGCACAAAAATTTATATACAAAACACACATTAAATAATGTAAATGCGTACATAAAATAACCTAGATTTGTATAAAACTATATACAAAAATACAAAAAAATATTTAAAATTTGTATGAAAAAAAATATACAAAATACATATAAAATTAGGTAAATTTGTTTTGAAATACATATACAAAATACACATAAAATAATGTAAATTTGAATGAAAATATATAAACAAATACACTTAAAATAGCGTAAATTTGTATAAAATATATATGCAATACACATATAATAACGTAAATTTCTATGAAATATATATTCAAAATACACATTAAATAATGTAAATATGTATAAAAAAATATATACAAAAAAGAAATAGAATAATGTAAAATCCTATCAATATAAATACACAGAATATCAATAAAATAATGTAAATTTGTATGAAAAGAAAGATGCAAAGTTCCCATAAAATAGCGCATTTTTTATAAAAATATATTTACCAAAATACACATAAAATATTTAAATTTGTATTGAAATAAATATACAAAATGCATATACAGTAAGGTAAATATGTATTGAAAGAGATATTCAAAAATACATATAAAACTAAGTAAATTTGTTTCAAAATATATATACGAATACACATAAAATAACGTAGATTTCTAGAGAAATATATATATAAAATACACATGAAAATATGTAAACACCTAAAAAAATATATATATATATATATATATATATATATATATATATATATATATATATATATATATATATATATATATATATATATATATATATATATATATATATATATATATATATATATATATATATATTCGTGTCAAAACAAATAAACAAAATATCATGAAAAGAATGTGTATTTGTATGAAAATAAATAATAGATAATAAATTTGTATGAAATATATATGCAAGATACACATTAAATAGTGTAAATATGTATAAAAAATATATATACAAAAAACAAATAGAATAATGTGAAATCGTATCAAAATAAATACACCGAATATTAATAAAATAATGTAAATTTGTATGAAAATAAAGATGCAAAATTCCCATCAAATAGCGCATTTCTAATAAAAATATATATACCAAAATACACATAAAATATTTAAATTTGTATTGAAATAAATATACAAAATGCACGTACAATAAGGTAAACTTGTATTGAAAGAGATATGCAAAAATACATATAAAACAATGTAAATTTGTTTCAAAATATATATACGAATACACATAAAATAACGTAGATTTCTATAAAAATATATATACAAAATACACATAAAATTAAGTAAATACGTATAAAAATAGATATACAAAATACACATAGAATAATGTAAAATTGTAAAAAAAAAAAATAAACAGAATATAAATAAAATAATGTAAATTTGTATGAAAATAAAAATGCAAAATACCCATAAAATAAAGCATATTTTTATAAAAATACATATACAAAAATACACATAGCATAATTAAATTTGTATTAAAATTAATATACAAAATGCATATACAATAAGGTAAATTTGTGTTGAAAAAATATGCAAAATACACATAAAAGTGTAAATTTATTTCAAAATCTATATACGAATACTCATAAATCAACGTAGATTTCTATAGAAATATATATACAAAATACACATCAAATGATGTAAACACGTATAAAAATATATATATAAAAAACACATTAAATAATGTAAATTCGCGTCAAAATAAATAAACAAAATATCAATAAAAGAATGTGTATTTGTATGAAAATAGATATACAATATACACATAAAATCACCTAAATTTGTATAAAACTATATACAAAAATACAAAAAAATAATTTTAATTTGTATGAAAATAAATATACAAAATAGACATAAAATTAGGTAAATTTGTATTGAAATACATTTACTAAATACACATAAAATAATGTAAATTTGAATGAAATATATAAACAAATACACTTAAAATAACGTAAATTTGTATAAAATATATATAAAAAATACACATTAAATAATGTAAATATGTATAAAAAAATATATACAAAACACAAATAGAATAATATAAAATCGTATCAAAATAAATACACAGAATATTAATAAAATAATGTAAATTTGTATGAAAATTAAGATGCAAAATACCAATAAAATAACGCATTTTTTTTAAAAATATATATACCAAGACACACATAAAATATTTGAATTTGTATTAAAATAGATATACAAAATGCACATACAATAAGGTAAATTTGTATTGAAATAGATATGCAAAATACATATAAACCCATGTAAATTTTTTTCAAAATATATATACGAATACACATAAAATAACGTAGATTTCTATGAAAATAAATATACAAAATACACATAAAGTGAAATAAATACGTATAAAAAAAGGTATACAAAATACACATAAAATAATGTAAACTCGTATCAAAATAAATAAACAAAATACTAATAAAAGAATGTGTATTGTATAAATATAAATATACAAAATACAAATAAAATAACGTAGATTTATATTAAACTATATGCAAAAATACACAAAAGTAATTAAATTTGTGTGAAAATAGATATACAAAAAACATGTGTATTTTGTATATATATTTTCATACAAATTTTCGTTATTTTATGTTTATTTTGTATATTTATTTTTTCTACAAATATATGTTCTTTTATCTGAATTTTGTTTATTGAATTTGAAACGAATTTACCTTATTTTGTATATCTATTTTCATACAAATTAAAATACTTCTGTGTATTTCTGTATATAGTTTTATATAAATTTACGTTATTTTATGCGTATTTTGTATATTTATATTTATACAAATACACATTCTTTTATTGGTATTTTTTTATTTATTTTGATACGAATTTACCTTATTTTATGTGTATTTTGTATACATTTTTTTATACGTATTTACTTCATTTTATATGTATTTTGTATATATATTTTTATAGAAATTTACGTTATTTTATGTGTATTCGTATATATATTTTGAAACAAATTTACATTGTTTTATATGTATTTTGCATATCTATGATATATGATTGTATGTGTTTTTTATATATTTATTTTAATACAAATCTAATTTTTCTATGTGTACTTTGGTATATATATTTAAAAAAAAAAGCGTTATTTTATGGGTATTTTGCCTCTTTATTTTCATACAAATTTCCATTATTTTATTAATATTCTGTGTATTTATTTTGATACGATTTTACAATATTCTATTTGTGTTTTGTACATTTTTTTTTATACAAATTTACGTTATTTTAAGTGTATTTATTTATGTATTTTCATTCAAATTTACATTATTTTATGTGTATTTTGTATATGTATTTCAATACAAATTTAGCTAATTTTATGTGTATTTTGTATATTTATTTTCATACAAATTTAAAATATTTTTGTGTATTTTTGTATATAGTTTGATACAAATTTAGGTTGTTTTATGTGTATTTTGTATATCTATTTTCATACAAATACACATTCTTTTATTGATATTTTGTTTATTTATTTTGACGCGAATTTACAGTATTTAATGTGTATTTTGTATATATATTTTTATACAACTATATACAAAAATACACAAAAATATTTTAAATTTGTATGAAAATAAATATACAAAATACACATAAAATTAGGTAAATTTGTATTGAAATACATACACAAAATACACATAAAATAATGTAAATTTGAATGAAAATACATAAATAAATACACTTAAAATAACGTAAATTTGTATAAAAAAATATGTACAAAACACAAATAGAATATTGTAAAATCATATCAAAATAAATACACAGAATATTAATAAAATAATGGAAATTTGTATGAAAATAAAGAGGCAAAATACCCATAAAATAACGCATTTTTTTTATTTATAAAAATATATATACAAAAATACATATCAAAAAATTAAATTTGTATTAAAATAAATATACAAAAAACACATACAATAAGGTAAATTTGTATTGAAATAGATATGCAAAATACATATAAAACAATGTAAATTTGTTTCAAAAAATATATTCGAATACACATAAAATAACGTAGATTTCTATAAAAATATATATACAAAATACACATAAAATTAAAAAAATACGTATAAAAAAATGTATACAAAATACACATAAAATAATGTAAATTCGTATCAAAATAAATAAACAAAATACCAATAAAAGAATGTGTATTTGTATAAATATAAATATACAAAATACACATAAAATAACGTAAATTTATATAAAACTATATACAAAAATACACAGAAGTAATTAAATTTGTATGAAAATATATACAAAATACACTCAAAATAAGCTAAATTTGAATTGAAATATATATACAAAATACATGAAATAAAGTAAATTTGTATCAAAATATTTAAACAAATACACATATAATAACGTAAATTTGTATGAAAATATATAAACAAAATACACATTAAATAATGTAAATACGTATAAAAAAATATGTAGAAAATACACATATAATCATGTAATTCGTATCAAAATAAATAAACAAAATACCAATAAAATAATATAAATTTGTATGAGTAAACGTGTATGTTGCATATTTTTTCAATACAAATTTACCTTATTATATACGCATTTTGTATATTATTTTTAATACAAATTTAATTATTCGATGTGTATTTTTGTATCTGTATTTTTTTAAACATATGCTATATTTTTTGGGTATTTTGCATCTTTATTTTCATACAAATTTACATTATTTTATTGATATTCTGCTCATTCATTTTGATACGAATTGACATTATTCTATGTGTATTTTGTATATATTTTTCATTCAAATTTACGTTATTTTATGTGTATTTGTTTATATATTTTGACACAAATTTACAATATTTCATGGGTATTTTGTATATACATTTCAAAAGAAATTTAAATAATTTTGTGTATTTTATATATCTATTTTCATACAAACTCAACTTATTTCTATGTATTTTTGTATATATTTTAATACAAATTTTAGTTATGTTATGTGTATTTTGTAAATTTATTTTCGTTCAAATATATATTAATTTAATTTAAATTTGTATGAAAAGAAATATACAAAATACACATAAAATTCGGTTAATTTGTATTGAAATACATATACAAAATACAAATAAAATAATGTAAATTTGAAAGAAAATATATAAACAAATACACATATAATAACGTAAATTTGTATGAAATATATATACAAAATACACATTAAATAATGTAAATATGTATCAAATAATATATACAAAACACAAATAGAATAATGTAAAATCGTATCAAAATATATACACAGAATATTAATAAAATAATGTAAATTTGTATGAAAATTAAGATGCAAAATACCTATAAAATAACCCATTTTTTTTTATTATTGATACCAAAATACACATAAAATATTTGAATTTGTATTAAAATAAATATACAAAATGCACATACAATAATGTAAATTTGTATTGAAATAGATATGCAAAATACATATAAAATAATGTAAATTTGTTTCAAAATATATATACGAATACACATAAAATAACGTAGATTTCTATAAAAATACATATACAAAATACACATAAAATTAAGTAAATACGTATAAAAAAATGTATACAAAATACACATAAAATAATGTAAATTCGTATAAATGTAAATAAACAATATACCAATAAAAGAATGTGTATTTGTATAAATATAAATATACAAAATGCACATAAAATAACGTAAATTTATATAAAACTATATACATAAAATAACGCAAATTTCTATAAAAATATATGTACAAAAATGAACGTAAAATAAATTTGCATAAAAATATGTATACAAAACACACATTAGATAAAGTAAATGAGTATAAAAATATGTATACAAAATACCTATGAAATAATCTAAAATTGAATGAAATAAATATACAAAATAAACATAAAATAATATAAATGTGTATGAAAATATATATACCAATACACATTAAATAACATGAATTTGTATAAAATTTGTATCAAAATATATACTTATACACACAATAAAATAACGTAATTTTTTTATGAAAATGTATATACAAAATACACATAAAATAATTTAAATACGTAGGAAAATATATATACAAAAAACACATAAAATAGTGTAAATTTGTATGAAAATATATAAACAAATACACATAAAATAATGTAAATTTGGATAAAATATATATACAAAATGAACATTAAATAATGTAAATATGTATAAAAAAAATATATACAAAATACACATAGAATAATGTTAAATCGAATCAAAATAAATAAAGTGAATATCAATAAAATAATGTAAATTTGTATGAAAATAAAGATGCAAAATATCCATATAATAACGCATATTTGCATAAAAATATATATACAAAAATACATATAAAATAATTAAATTTGTAATAAAATAAATATACAAAATGCACGTACAATAAAGTAAATTTGTATTGAAATAGATATGCAAAATACACATCAATAATGTAAATTTGTATCAAAATATATATACGAATACTCATAAAATAGAGTAAATTTCTATGAAAATATACATACAAAATAGATATACAAAATACACATATAACTAGTTAAATTTGTATTTAAATACATGTACAAAAAACACATAAAATAATGTAGATTTGTATGAAATGAAAACAAATACATTTTATATAAAATATATATACAAAATACACATAGAATAATGTAAAATCATATCAAAATAAATACACAGAATATCAATAAAATAATGTAAATTTGTATGAAAATAAAGACGCAAAATACCCATAAAATAAAGCATATTTTTATAAAAATACATATACAAAAATACACATAGATTAATCAAATTTGTATTAAAATTAATATACAAAATGCACATACAATACGGTAAATTTGGATTGAAAAAATATGCAAAATACACATGAAACAATGTAAATTTGTTTCAAAATATATATACGAATACACATAAAATAACGTAGATTTCTATAGAAATATATATACAAAATACACTTGAAATAATGTAAATACGTATAAAAATATATATACAAAATACACATTAAATAATGTTAATTCGTGTCAAAATAAATAAACAAAATATCATGAAAAGAATGTGTATTTGTATGAAAATAGATATACAAAATACACATAAAATAACCTAAATTTGTATAAAACTATATACAGAAATACACAAAAATAATTTAAACTTGTATGAAAATAAATATACAAAAAACATATAAAATTAGGTAAATTTGTATTGAAATATATATACAAAATACACATAAAATAATGTAAATTTGAATGAAAATATATAAACATCTAGACTTAAAATAATGTAAATTTGTATCAAATATATATACAAAAAACAAATTAAATAATGTAAATATGTATAAAAAAATATATACAAAACACAAATAAAATAATGTAAAATCGTATCAAAATAAATACAGAAAATATTAATAAAATAATGTAAATTTGTAAGAAAATTAAGATGCAAAATGCCCATAAAATAACGCATTTTTTTATAAAAATATATATACGAAAAAACATAAAATATTTGATTTTGTATTAAAATAAATAGATATACAAAATACACATAAAATAAGCTAAATTTGAATTGAAATATATATACAAAATACATAAAATAATGTAAATTTGTATCAAAATACTTATACAAATACACATATAATAACGTAAATTTGTATAAAAATATGTAAACAAAATACACATTAAATAATGTAAATACGTATAAAAAAATGTACAAAATACACAAATAATCATGTAATTCGTATCAAAATAAATAGACAAAATAGCAATAAAATAATGTAAATTTCTATGAGAAAACATATACAAAATACACATAATTAACGCAAATATCAATAAAAATATATATATAATATAATATATTTTTATACATATTTAAAATATTTAATGAATATTTTGTATATATATTTTATCCAAATTTACGTTATTTTATATGTATTTGTTTATATATTTTCATACAAATTTACATTATTTGATGTGAGTTTTGTATACGTATTTCAATACAAATTTGCCTAACTTTATGTGTATTTTGCATATTTATTTTCAAACAAATTTAAATTATTTTTGTGTATTTTTGTATATATTTTTATACAAATTTTAGTTATTTTATTTGTTTTTTGTATGTATATTTTCCTACAAATATACATTCTTTTATTGGAATTTTGTGTATTTAATTTTTTACGAATTTACATTATTTTATGTGTATTTTGTATATATATTTTTCTACGTATTTAAATTATTTTATGTGTATTTTATATATACATTTTATAAAAAACTACGTTATTTTATTGTGTGTATTCGTATATATTTTGAAACAAATTTTATACAAATTTATGTTATTTTATGTGTATTTGTATATATATTTTCATACAAATTTATATTATTTCATGTGTATTCTTACATATATTTTATTACAAATTTACCTTATTTCATGTTTATTTTGTATATTTATTTCATTCAATTTTAAATTATTTAATGTGTATATTTGTATTTGTATTTAGGTTATTTTATGTGTGTTTTCTATATATTTTCATCCAAAATTACATTATTTTATTTTTATTTTCTTAATTTAACTCGATACGAATTTAGATTATTTCATAGGTATTTTGTATACATATTTTTATACTCATTTACATTATCTAATGAGTGTTTTGTATATATTTTTTTATGTCAACTAATTTTATGTGCATTTTTGTACATATATTTTTATAGAAACTTAAGACGTTATTTTATGTGTATTTTGTATATGTTTTCTCATACAAATTTACATTATTTAATTAGTTTGTTGTTTATTTATTTTGATACGAATGACTTGATTATTTGTGTATTTTGTAAATATTTTTTTATACGTATTTACATTACTTAATGTGTATTTTGTTTATATATTTTTTTACAAATTTACGTTATTATATGTGTATTTGTTAAAAATATTTTGAAACGAATTTACTTTATTTTATGTATTTTGTATATATATTTCAATTCAAATTTAGCTTATTTTGTGTGTATTTTGTATATCTATTTTCATACAAATTTAATTACTTCTGTGTATTTTTGTATATAGTTTTATACAAATTTACGTTATTTTATATGCATTTTGTATATTTATATTTATACAAATACACATTCTCTTATTGGTATTTTGTTTATTTATATTTATACGAATTTACATTATTTTATGTGTATTTTGTATACATTTTTGATTCGTATTTACTTAATTTTATTTGTATTTGTATATATATATATATATATATATATATATATATATATATATATATATATATATATATATATATATATATATATATATATATATATATATATATATATATATATATATATATATATATATATATAGAAATCTACGTTATTTTATGTGTATTCGTATATATATTTTGAAACAAATTTACATTGTTTTATATGTATTTTGCATATCTATTTCAATACAAATTTACCTTATTGTTTGTGCATTTTGTATATTTATTTTAATACAAATTCAAATATTTTATGTGTATTTTGGTATATATAATTTTATAAAAAATGCGTTATTTTATAGGTATTTTGCATCTTAGTTTTCATACAAATGTACATTATTTTATTAATATTCTGTGTATATATTTTGATACGATTTTATATTATACTATTTGTCTTTTGTATATATTTTTTTATACATATTTTCATTATTTTATGTGTTTTTTTATATATATTTTATACAAATTAACGTTATTTTAAGTGTATTTATTTATATAATTTCATTCAAATTTACATTATTTTAAGTGTATTTTGTATATGTATTTCAATACAAATTTACCTAATTTTATGTGTATTTCGTATATTTATTTTCATACAAATTTAAAATATTTTTGTGTTTTTTTGTATATACATATAGAGTAAATTTCTATGAAAATATATATTCAAAATACATATAAAATTATGCAAATAAGTATAAAAATATATATATATCAAATACACCTAAAAAAATGAAAATTCGTATCAAAATAAATAAACGAAATTTCGATAAAAGAACGTATATTTGTAGTGAAATAAATATACAAAATACATATAAAATTACGAAAATTTGAATAAAAATATATACAAAAAAAAACAAAAAAATAGATTTCAATTTGTATGAAAATAGATATACAAAATACACATATAATTAGTTAAATTTGTATTTAAATACATGTACAAAATACACATAAAATAATGTAAATTTGTACGTTCTTTTATCGGAATTTTGTTTATTGATTTTGATACGAATTCTCATTATTTTAGGTGTATTTGATATATATATATATATATATATTTTTATACTTATTTACATAATTTTATATGTATTTTTAATATATATTTTTATAGAAATTTACTCTATTTTATGTGTATTCGTATATATATTTTGATACAAATTTACATTATTTATGTGTATTCCGATATCTGTTTCAATACAAATTTTCTTTATTGTATGTGCCTTTTGTATATTAATTTTAATACAAATTTAATTATTCGATGTGTATTTTTGTATCTGTATTTTTATAAACATATGCTATATTTTTTGGGTATTTTGCATCTTTATTTTCATACAAATTTACATTATTTTATTGATATTCTGCTCATTCATTTTGATACGAATTGACATTATTCTATGTGTATTTTGTATATATTTTTCATTCAAATTTACGTTATTTTATGTGTATTTGTTTATATATTTTGACACAAATTTACAATATTTTATGGCTATTTTGTATATACATTTCAAAGGAAATTTAAATAATTTTGTGTATTTTATATATCTATTTTCATACAAACTCAAATTATTTCTATGTATTTTTGTATATATTTTAATACAAATTTTAGTTATGTTATGTGTATTTTGTAAATTTATTTTCATTCAAATATATATTAATTTAATTTAAATTTGTATGAAAAGAAATATACAAAATACACATAAAATTCGGTTAATTTGTATTGATTTACATATACAAAATACAAATAAAATAATGTAAATTTGAAAGAAAATATATAAACAAATACACATATAATAACGTAAATTTGTATGAAATATATATACAAAATACACATTAAAAAATGTAAATATGTATCAAAAAATATATACAAAACACAAATAGAATAATGTAAAATCGTATCAAAATATATACACAGAATATTAATAAAATAATGTAAATTTGTATGAAAATTAAGATGCAAAATACCTATAAAATAACCCTTTTTTTTTAAATTATTGATACCAAAATACACATAAAATATTTGAATTTGTATTGAAATAAATATACAAAATGCACATACAATAAGGTAAATTTGTATTGAAATAGATATGCAAAATACATATAAAATAATGTAAATTTGTTTCAAAATATATATACGAATACACATAAAATAACGTAGATTTCTATAAAAATACATATACAAAATACACATAAAATTAAGTAAATACGTATAAAAAAATGTATACAAAATACACATAAAATAATGTAAATTCGTATAAATGTAAATAAACAATATACCAATAAAAGAATGTGTATTTGTATAAATATAAATATACAAAATGCACATAAAATAACGTAAATTTATATAAAACTATATACATAAAATAACGCAAATTTCTATAAAAATATATGTACAAAAATGAACATAAAATAAATTTGCATAAAAATATGTATACAAAACACACATTAGATAATGTAAATGAGTATAAAAATATGTATACAAAACACCTATGAAATAATCTAAACTCGTATAGAATTAAATTAAGAAAATACCAATAAAATATTGTAATTTTGGATGAAAATATATATACAAAATACACATAAAATAACCTAAATACAAATACAAATATACACATAAAATAATCTAAAATTGAATGAAATAAATATACAAAATAAACATAAAATAATATAAATGTGTATGAAAATATATATACCAATACTCATTAAATAACATGAATTTGTATAAAATTTGTATCAAAATATATACTTATACACACAATAAAATAACGTAATTTTTTTATGAAAATGTATATACAAAATACACATAAAATAATTTAAATACGTAGGAAAATATATATACAAAAAACACATAAAATAGTGTAAATTTGTATGAAAATATATAAACAAATACACATAAAATAATGTAAATTTGGATAAAATATATATACAAAATGAACATTAAATAATGTAAATATGTATAAAAAAAATATATACAAAATACACATAGAATAATGTTAAATCGAATCAAAATAAATAAAGTGAATATCAATAAAATAATGTAAATTTGTATGAAAATAAAGATGCAAAATATCCATATAATAACGCATATTTGCATAAAAATATATATACAAAAAGACATATAAAATAATTAAATTTGTATTAAAATAAATATACAAAATGAACGTACAATAAAGTAAATTTGTATTGAAATAGATATGCAAAATACACATTAATAATGTAAATTTGTATCAAAATATATCTACGAATACTCATAAAATAGAGTAAATTTCTATGAAAATATACATACAAAATAGATATACAAAATACATATATAACTAGTTAAATTTGTATTTAAATACATGTACAAAAAACACATAAAATAATGTAGATTTGTATGAAATGAAAATAAATACATTTTATATAAAATATATATACAAAATACAAATAGAATAATGTAAAATCATATCAAAATAAATACACAGAATATCAATAAAATAATGTAAATTTGTATGAAAATAAAGATGCAAAATACCAATAAAATAAAGCATATTTTTATAAAAAAACATATACAAAAATACACATAGATTAATCAAATTTGTATTAAAATTAATATACAAAATGCACATACAATAAGGTAAATTTGTATTCAAAAAATATGCAAAATACACATAAAACAATGTAAATTTGTTTCAAAATATATATACGAATACACATAAAATAACACAGATTTCTATAGAAATATATATACAAAATACACTTGAAATAATGTAAATACGTATAAAAATATATATACAAAATACACATTAAATAATGTTAATTCGTGTCAAAATAAATAAACAAAATATCATGAAAAGAATGTGTATTTGTATGAAAATAGATATACAAAATACACATAAAATAACCTAAATTTGTATAAAACTATTTACAAAAATACACAAAAATAATTTAAACTTGTATGAAAATAAATATACAAAAAACATATAAAATTAGGTAAATTTGTAGTGAAATACATATACAAAATACACATAAAATAATGTAAATTTGAATGAAAATATATAAACATATAATCTTAAAATAACGTAAATTTGTATCAAATATATATACAAAAAACACATTAAATAATGTAAATATGTATAAAAAAATATATACAAAACACAAATAAAATAATGTATAATCGTATCAAAATAAATACAGAAAATATTAATAAAATAATGTAAAATTGTATGAAAATTAAGATGCAAAATAACCATAAAATAACGCATTTTTTTATAAAAATATATATACGAAAAAACACAAAATATTTGATTTTGTATTAAAATAAATAGATATACAAAATACACATGAAATAAGCTAAATTTGAATTGAAATATATATACAAAATACATAAAATAATGTAAATTTGTATCAAAATATATAAACAAAATACACATTATATAATGTAAATACGTATAAAAAAAATGTACAAAATACACAAATAATCATGTAATTCGTATCAAAATAAATAGACAAAATACCAATAAAATAATGTAAATTTCTATGAGAAAACATATACAAAATACACATAAATAACGCAAATATCAATAAAAATATATATAATATATTTAAATATTTAAAATATTTAATGTATATTTTGTATATATATATTTTATCCAAATTTACGTTATTTTATATGTATTTGTTTATATATTTTCATACAAATTTACATTATTTTATGTGAGTTTTGTATATGTATTTCAATACAAATTTGCCTAACTTTATGTGTATTTTGCATATCTATTTTCAAACAAATTTAAATTATTTTTGTGTATTTTTGTATATATTTTTATACAAATTTTAGTTATTTTATTTGTTTTTTGTATATATTTTTTCCTACAAATATACATTCTTTTATTGGAATTTTGTGTATTTAATTTCTTACGAATTTACATTATTTTATGTGTATTTTGTATATATATTTTTCTACGTATTTAAATTATTTTATGTGTATTTTATATATACCTTTTCATAAAAATTTACGTTATTTTATTGTGAGTATTCGTATATATTTTGAAACAAATTTTATACAAATTCATGTTATTTTATGTGTATTTGTATATATATTTTCATACAAATTTATATTATTTTATGTGTATTCTTACATATATTTTATAACAAATTTACCTTATTTTATGTTTATTTTGTATATATATTTCATTTAATATAATCAAATTTAAATTTATTGTATATGCATTTTGTATATTAATTTTAATACAAATTTAATTATTCTATGTGTATTTTTCTATATGCATTTTTATAAAAATATGCTTTATTTTATGGGTATTTTGCATCTTTATTTTCATACAAATTTACGTTATTTTATTGATATTCTGCTCATTCATTTTGATACGATTTGACATTATTCTATGTGTATTTTGTATATATTTTTCATACAAATTTACGTTATTTTATGTGTATTTGTTTATATATTTTGACACAATTTACAATATTTTATGGGTGTTTTGTATATATATTTCAAAAGAAATTTACCTAGTTTTATGTGTATTTTGAATATCTATTTTCATACAAACTCAAATTATTATTATGTATTTTTGTATATATTTCAATACAAATTTTAGTTAGGTTATGTGTATTTTGTAAATCTATTTTCATTCAAATATATATTATTTTATTGGTATTTTGTTGATTTATATTGATACGAGTTTACATTATTTTATATGTACTTTGTATATATATTTTTATACGCATTTACATTATTTAATATTTATTTTGAATATATAATTTTATACAAATTCATGGTATTTTATGTTTATTTGTATATATATTTTCATATAAATTTACATTATTTTATGTGTATTTTGTACATATATTTCATTACAAATTTACCTTATTTTATGTTTATTTTATATGTGTACATTTATATTTATACAAATACACATTCTTTTAGTATTTTGTTTATTTATTTTGTTTCAATTTACATTATTTTATGTGTATTTTGTTTACATTTTTAATACGTATTTACTTAATTTTATGTGTATTTTGTATTTCTATAGATATCTACGTTATTTTATGTGTATTCGTACATATATTTTGAAACAAATTTACATTGTTTTATATGTACAATAAGGTAATTTTGTATTGAAATAGATATGCAAAATACATATAAGGCAATGTAAATTTGTTTCAAAATATGTATACGAATACACATAAAATAACGTAGATTTCTATAAAAATATATATACAAAATACACATAAAATGAAGTAAATACGTATAAAAAAATGTATACAAAATACACATAAAATAATGTAAACTCGTATCAAAATAAATAAACAAAATACCAATAAAAGAATGTGTATTTGTATAAATATAAATATACAAAATACACATAAAATAACGTAAATTTATATAAAACTATATACAAAAATACACAGAAGTAATTAAATTTGTATGAAAATATATACAAAATACACACAAAATAAGCTAAATTTGAATTGAAATATATATACAAAATACATGAAATAAAGTAAATTTGTATCAAAATATTTATACAAATACACATATAATACCGTAAATTTGTATGAATATAATAACGTATATTTGCATAAAAATATATATACAAAAATACATATAAAATAATTAAATTTGTATTAAAATAAATATACAAAATGCACGTACAATAAAGTAAATTTGTATTGAAATAGATATGCAAAATACACATCAATAATGTAAATTTGTATCAAAATATATATACGAATACTCATAAAATAGAGTAAATTTCTATGAAAATAAAATAATGTAAGTTTGTATGAAAATAAAGATGCAAAATTCCCATAAAATAGCGCATTTCTTATAAAAATATATATACCAAAATACACATAAAATATTTAAATTTGTATTGAAATAAATATACAAAATGCACATACAATAAGGTAAATTTGTATTGAAAGAGATATGCAAAAATACATATAAAACAATGTCAATTTGTTTCAAAATATATATACGAATACAAATAAAATAACGTAGATTTCTAAAAAAAATATATATACAAAATACACATAAAATTAAGTAAATACGTATAAAAAAATGTATACAAAATACACATAAAATAATGTTAATTCGAATTAAAATAAATAAACAAAATACCAATAAAAGAATGTGTATTTGGATAAATATAAATATACAAAATACACATACAAAATAAACATAAAATAAGGTAGATTTGTAATAAAATATATGTACAAAATACACATAAAATAATGTAAATTTATATGAAAATATATACAAATACACATAAAATACCATGAATTTGTATAAAAATATATATTCAAAATAAATATTAAATAATGTAAATGCGTATAAAAATATATATACAAAGTACATATAAAACAATGTAAATTCGTATACAAAATACACTTAAAATAATGTAAATTTGAATGAAAATATATAAACATATAGACTTAAAATTACGTAAATTTGTATCAAATATAAATACAAAAAAAAACATTAAATAATGTAAATATGTATAAAAAAATATATACAAAACACAAATAAAATAATGTAAAATCGTATCAAAATAAATACAGAAAATATTAATAAAATAATGTAAATTTGTATGAAAATTAAGATGCAAAATACCCATAAAATAACGCATTTTTTTTTTAAATATATATACGAAAAAACATAAAATATTTGATTTTGTATTAAAATAAATAGATATACAAAATACACATAAAATAAGCTAAATTTGAATTGAAATATATATACAAAATACATAAAATAATGTAAATTTGTATCAAAATACCTATACAAATACACATATAAAAACGTAAATTTGTATAAAAATATATAAACAAAATACACATTAAATTATTTAAATACGTATAAAAAAATGTAAAAAATACACAAATAATCATGTAATTCGTATAAAAAAAATAGACAAAATACCAATTAAATAATGTAAATTTCTATGAGAAAACATATACAAAATACACATAAATAACGCAAATATCAATAAAAATATATATAATATAATATATTTTTATACATATTTAAAATATTTAATGTATATTTTGTATATATATATATATTTTATCCAAATTTACGTTATTTTATATGTATTTGTTTATATATTTTCATACAAATTTACATTATTTTATGTGAGTTTTGTATATATATTTCAATACAAATTTGCCTAACTTTATGTGTATTTTGCATATCTATTTTCAAACAAATTTAAATTATTTTTGTGTATTTTTGTATATATTTTTATACAAATTTTAGTTACTTTATTTGTTTTTTGTATATATATTTTCCTACAAATATACATTCTTTTATTGGAATTTTGTGTATTTAATTTTTTACGAATTTACATTAATTTATGTGTATTTTGTATATATATTTTTCTACGTATTTAAACTATTTTATGTGTATTTTATATATACATTTTCATAAAAAATTTACGTTATTTTATTGTGTGTATTCGTATATATTTTGAAACAAATTTTATACAAATTCATGTTATTTTATGTGTATTTGTATATATATTTTCATACAAATTTATATTATTTTATGTGTAGTCTTACATATATTTTATTACAAATTTACCTTATTTTATGTTTATTTTGTATATTTATTTCATTCAATTTTAAATTATTTAATGTGTATATTTGTATTTGTATTTAGGTTGTTTTATATGTGTTTTCTATATATATTTTCATCCAAAATTACATTATTTTATTATTATTTTCTTAATTTAACTCGATACGAGTTTAGATTATTTCATAGGTATTTTGTATACATATTTTTATACTCATTTACATTATCTAATGTGTGTTTTGTATATATTTTTTTATGCAAACTAATTTTATGTGCATTTTTGTACATATATATTTATAGAAACTTAAAACGGTATTTTATGTGTATTTTGTATATGTGTTCTCATACAAATTTACATTATTTAATTAGTTTTTTGTTTATTTATTTTCATACGAATGACTTGATTATTGGTGTATTTTGTAAATATTTTTTTATACGTATTTACATTACTTAATGTGTATTTTGTTTATATATTTTTTTACAAATTTACGTTATTATATGTGTATTTGTTAAAAATATTTTGAAACGAATTTACTTTATTTTATGTATTTTGTATATATATTTCAATTCAAATTTAGCTTATTTTGTGTGTATTTTGTATATCTATTTTCATACAAATTTAATTACTTCTGTGTATTTTTGTATATAGTTTTATACAAATTTACGTTATTTTATGTGCATTTTGTATATATATATTTATACAAATACACATTCTCTTATTGGTATTTTGTTTATTTATATTTATACGAATTTACATTATTTTATGTGTATTTTGTATACATTTTTGATTCGTATTTACTTAATTTTATTTGTATTTTGTATATATATATATATATATATATATATATATATATATATATATATATATATATATATATATATATATATATATATATATATATATATATATATATATATATATATATATATATATATATAGAAATCTACGTTATTTTATGTGTATTGGTATATATATTTTGAAACAAATTTACATTGTTTTATATGTTTTTTGCATATCTATTTCAATACAAATTTACCTTATTTTATGTGCATTTTATATATTTATTTTAATACAAATTCAAATATTTTATGTATATTTTGGTATATATAATTAAAAAAAAGCGTTATTTTATAGGTATTTTGCACCTTAGTTTTCATACAAATGTACATTATTTTATTAATATTCTGTGTATATATTTTGATACGATTTTATATTATACTATTTGTGTTTTGTATATATATTTTTGAACATATTTTCATTATTTAATGTGTATTTTTTATATATATTTTATACAAATTAACGTTATTTTAAGTGTATTTGTTTATATAATTTCATTCAAATTTACATTATTTTAAGTGTATTTTGTATATGTATTTCAATACAAATTTACCTAATTTTATGTGAATTTTGTATATTTATTTTCATACAAATTTAAATTATTTATGTGTTTTTTTGTATATACATATAGAGTAAATTTCTATGAAAATATATATTCAAAATACATATAAAACTTTGTAAATAAGTATAAAAATATATATATCAAATACACCTAAAAAATTAAAATTCGTATCAAAATAAATAAACAAAATTCCGATAAAAGAACGTATATTTGTAGGAAAATAAATATACAAAATACACATAAAATTACGAAAATTTGAATAAAAATATATACAAAAAAACAAAAAAATAGATTTCAATTTGTATGAAAATAGATATACAAAATACACATATAATTAGTTAAATTTGTATTTAAATACATGTAAACACAAATAGAATAATGTAAAATCGTATCAAAATAAATACACAGAATATTAATAAAACAATGTAAATTTGTATGAAAATAAAGATGCAAAATACCCATTAAATAACGCATTTTTTATAAAAATATAGATTCCAAAATACACATGAAAAATTAATTTGTATTAAAATAAATATACAAAATACACATACAATAAGGGAAATCGGTATTGAAATAGATATGCAAAATACATATAAAACAATGTAAATTTATTTCAAAATATATATACGAATACACATTTGTATAAAAATATATATACAAAATACACATAAAATGAAGTAAATACGTATAAGAAAATGTATACAAAATACACATAAAATAATGTAAATTCGTATCAAAATAAATAAACAAAATACCAATAAAAGAATGTGTATTTGTATAAATATAAATATACAAAATTCACATAAAATAACGTAAATTTGTATAAAACTATACAAAAATACACAGAAGTAATTAAATTCGTATGAAAATAGATATTGTATATTTTAAAACAAATTTACGTTATTTTATGCGCATCTGTTAAAATATTTTGATACAAATTTACATTATTTTATGTATTTTGTATATATATTTCAATACAAATTTAGTTTATTTTATGTATATTTTGTATATCTATTTTCATTCGTATCAAAATAAATAAACAAAATAGCAATAAAATAATGTAAATTTGTATGAGAAAACATATACAAATACACATAAATTAACGCAAATTTCGAAAAATATATATGTACAAAAATGCACATAAAATAAAGTAAATTTGCATAAAAATATATATACAAAACACACATTAAATAAAGTAAATGCGTACATAAAATACCCTAAATTAGTATAAAACTATATACAAAAATACACAAAAATATTTAAAATTTGTATGAAAAGAAATATACAAAATACACATAAAATTAGGTAAATTTGTATTGAAATACATATACAAAATACACATAGAATAATGTAAATTTGAATGAAAATATATAAACAAATACACTTAAAATAACGTAAATTTGTATAAAATATATATGCAAGATACACATTAAATAATGTAAATGTGTATAAAAAAATATATACAAAAAAGAAATAGAATAATGTAAAATCCTATAAATATAAATAATAATAATGTAAATTTGAATGAAAATATATAAATATATAGACTTAAAATAACGTATATTTGTATCAAATATATATACAAAAAAAACATTAAATAATGTAAATATGTATAAAAAAATATATACAAAACACAAATAAAATAATGTAAAATCGTATCAAAATAAATACAGAAAATATTAATAAAACAATGTAAATTTGTATGAAAATTAAGATGCAAAATACCCATAAAATAACGCATTTTTTTATAAAAATATATATACGAAAAAACATAAAATATTTGATTTTGTATTAAAATAAATAGATATACAAAATACACATAAAATAAGCTAAATTTGAATTGAAATATATATACAAGATACATAAAATAATGTAAATTTGTATCAAAATACCTATACAAATACACATATAATAACGTAAATTTGTATAAAAATATATAAACAAAATACACATTAAATAATGTAATTACGTATAAAAAATGTAAAAAATATACAAATAATCATGTAATTCGTATCAAAATAAATATGCAAAATACCAATAAAATAATGTAAATTTCTATGAGAAAACATATACAAAATACACATAAATAACGCAAATATAAAAAAAAATATATATAATATAATATATTTTTATACATATTTAAAATATTTAATGTATATTTTGTATATATATATTTTATCCAAATTTACGTGATTTTATATGTATTTGTTTATATATTTTCATACAAATTTACATTATTTTATGTGAGTTTTGTATATGTATTTCAATACAAATTTGCCTAACTTTATGTGTATGTTGCATATCTATTTTCAAACAAATTTAAATTATTTTTGTGTATTGTTGTATATATTTTTATACAAATTTTAGTTATTATTTGTTTTTGTATATATATTTTCCTACATATATACATTCTTTTATTGGAATTTTGTGTATTTAATTTTTTACGAATTTACATTATTTTATGTGTATTTTGTATATATATTTTTCTACGTATTTAAACTATTTTATGTGTATTTTATATATACATTTTCATAAAAATTACGTTATTTTATTGTGTGTATTCGTATATATTTTGAAACATTTTATACAAATTCATGTTTTTTTATGTATATTTGTATATATATTTTCATACAAATTTATATTATTTTATGTATTCTTACATATATTTTATTACAAATTTACCTTATTTTATGTTTATTTTGTATATTTATTTCATTCAATTTTAAATTATTTAAAGTGTATATTTGTCTTTTTATTTAGGTTATTTTATGTGTGTTTTCTATATATATTTTCATCCAAAATTACATTATTTTATTGTTATTTTCTTAATTTAACTCGATACGAATTTAGATTATTTCATAGGTATTTTGTATACATATTTTTATACTCATTTACATTATCTAATGTGTGTTTTATATATATTTTTTTTATGCAAGCTAATTTTATGTGCATTTTTGTACATATATTTTTATAGAAACTTAAAACGTTATTTTATGTGTATTTTGTATATGTTTTCTCATACAAATTTACATTATTTAATTATTTTTTGTTTATTTATTTTCATACGAATGACTAGATTATTGGTGTATTTTGTTTATATATTTTTTTACAAATTTACGTTATTATATGTGTATTTGTTAAAAAAAATTTGAAACGAATTTACTTTATTTTATGTATTTTGTATATATATTTCAATTCAAATTTAGCTTATTTTGTGTGTATTTTGTATATCTATTTTCATACAAATTTAATTACTTCTGTGTATTTTTGTATATAGTTTTATACAAATTTACGTTATTTTATGTGCATTTTGTATATATGTATTTATACAAATACACATTCTCTTATTGGTATTTTGTTTATTTATATTTATACGAATTTTCATTATTTTATGTGTATTTTGTATACATTTTTGATTCGTATTTACTTAATTTTATTTGTATTTTGTATATATATATATATATATATATATATATATATATATATATATATATATATATATATATATATATATATATATATATATATATATTTATAGAAATCTACCTTATTTTATGTGTATTCGTATATATATTTTGAAACAAATTTACATTGTTTTTATGTATTTTGCATATCTATTTCAATACAAATTTACCTTATTGTATGTGCATTTTGTATATTTATTTTAATACAAATTCAAATATTTTATGTGTATTTTGGTATATATAATTTTATAAAAAATGCTTTATTTTATAAGTATTTTGCATCTTAGTTTTCATACAAATGTTCATTATTTTATTAATATTCTGTGTATATATTTTGATACGGTTTTATATTATACTATTTGTGTTTTGTATATATTTTTTATACATATTTTCATTATTTAATGTGTATTTTTATATATATTTTATACAAATTAACGTTATTTGAAGTGTATTTGTTTATATAATTTCATTCAAATTTACATTATTTTAAGTGTATTTTGTATATGTATTTAAATACAAAATTAACTATTTTTTTGTGTATTTTGTATATTTATTTTCCTACAAATTTAAATTATTTTTGTGTTTTTTTGTATATACATATAGAGTAAATTTTTATGAAAATATATATTCAAAATACATATAAAATTATGTAAATAAGTATAAAAATATATATGAAATACACCTAAAAATGAAAATTCGTATCAAAATAAATAAACAAAATTCTATAAAGAACGTATATTTGTAGGAAAATAAATATACAAAATACACATAAAATTACGAAAATTTGAATAAAAATATATACAAAAAAACAAAAAAATAAATTTCAATTTGTATGAAAATAGATATACAAAATACACATATAATGAGTTAAATTTGTATTTAAATACATGTACAAAATACACAAAAAATAATGTAAATTTGTACGTTCTTTTATCGGAATTTTGTTTATTGATTTTGATACGAATTTTCATTATTTTAGGTGTATTTGATATACATATATATATATATATATATATATATATATATATATATATATATATATATATATATATATATATATATATATATATATATATATATATATATATATATATATATATATATATATATATATATATATATATATATAATTATTTACATAATTTTATATGTATTTTTAATATATATTTTCATTGAAATTTACTATATTTTATGTGTATTCCTATATATATTTTGATACAAATTTACATTATTTATGTGTATTTCGCATATCTATTTCAATACAAATTTTCTTTATTGTATGTGCCTTTTGTATATTTATTTTGATACAAATTTAATTATTTTATGTGTATTTTTGTATATATATTTTTAAACAAATATGCGTTATTATATGGGTATTTTGCATCTTTATTTTCATACAAATTTACATTATTTTATTGATAGTCTGTTTATTTATTTTGATACGATTTTACGTTATTCTGTGTATTTTGTATACATATTTTTAGACATATTTACATTATTTAATGTATATTTTGTACATATATTTTATGGAAATTTACGTTATCTTATGTGTATTTGTTTATATAGTTTCATACAAATTTACATTATTTTATGTGTATTTTGTATATGTATTTCAATAAAAATTTGCCTAATTTCATGTGTATTTTGCATATCTATTTTCAAACAAATTTAAATTATTTTTGTGCATTTTTGTATATATTTTTATACAAATTTTTGTTATTTTATTTGTATTTTGTATATATATTTTCCTACAAATATACATTCTTTTAGAGGAAATTTTGTTTTTTTTATTTTGATACGAGTTTACATTATTTTATGTGTATTTTGTATATATATTTTTCTATGTATTTACATTATTTAATGTGTTTTTTGTATATATATTTTCTAAAAAATTTACGTTATTTTATTGTGTGTATTCGTATATATTTTGATACAAATTTACTTTATTTTATGTGTTTTTTGCATATCTATTTCAATAAAAATCTACCTTATTCTATGTGTATTTTGTATATTTATTTTAATACAAATTTAATTATTTTATGTGTATTTTTGTATATATTTTTTTTTAAATATGAGTTATTTTATGGGTATATTGCATCTTTAATTTTATAAATTTTTACATTACGTACATATAAAATAATACAAATTTAATTATTCTATGGTAAATTTGTTTCAAAATATATATATGAATACACATAAAATAACGTTGATTTCTATAGGAATATATATACAAAATACACATGAAATGATGTAAATACGTATAAAAATATATATACAAAATACACATTAAATACTTTAAATTCGCGTCAAAATAAATAAACAAAATATCAATAAGAGAATGTGTATTTGAATGAAAATAGATATACAAAATACACATAGAATAACCTAAATTTGTATCAAACTATATACAAAAATACACAAAAATATTTTAAATTTGTATGAAAATAAATATACAAAATACACATAAAAAAATACACATAAAATAATGTAAATTTGAATGAAAAGACAAACAAATACACTTAAAATAACGTAAATTTGTATAAAAAAAATATATACAAAACACAAATAGAATAATGTAAAATCGTATCAAAATAAATACACAGAATATTAATAAAATAATGTAAATTTGTATGAAAATAAAGAGGCAAAATAACCATAAAATAACGCATTTTTTTTTTATTTATAAAAATATATATACCAAAATACACATCAAAAAATTTAATTTGAATTGAAATAAATATATAAAAAACACTTACAATAAGGTAAATTTGTATTGAAATAGATATGGAAAATACATATAAAACAATGTAAATTTGTTTAAAAATATATATACGAATACACATAAAATAACGTAGATTTATATAAAAATATATATACAAAATACACATAAAATGAAGTAAATACGTATAAAAAAAATGTATACAAAATACACATAAAATAATGTAAATTCGTATCAAAATAAATATACAAAATACCAATAAAAGAATGTGTATTTGTATAAATATAAATATACAAAATACACATAAAATAACGTAAATTTATATAAAACTATATACAAAAATACACAGAAGTATTTTAATTTGTATGAAAACAGATATACAAAATAAGGTAAATTCGTTTCAAATTCAATAAACAAAATTCAGTTAAAAGAACGCATATTTGTAGAAAAAATAAATATACAAAATACACATAAAATCACGAAAATTTGTATGAAAATATATAAAAAAATAAACAAAAATAATTTCAATTTGTATGAAAATAAATATACAAAATACACATGTATTTTGTATATCTATTTTCACATAAATTTAATTACTTTTGTGTATTTTTGCATATAGTTTTATATAAATTTACGTTATTTTATTTGTATTTTGTATATTTATATTTATACAATACACATTCTTTTATTAGTATTTTGTTTATTTATTTTGATACGAGTTTACATTATTTTATGTGTATTTTGTATACCTTTTTTGTATACTTAATTTTATGTGTATTTTGTATATTTATTTTCATGGAAATCTACGTAATTTTATGTGTATTCGTATATATATTTTGAAAAAAATTTACATGGTTTTATATGTATTTTGCATATCTATTTCAATACAAATTTACCTTATTATATGTGCATTTTGTATATTTATTTTAATACAAATTCAAATATTTTATGTGTGTCTTGGTATAAATATTTTTATAAAAAATGCGTTATTTTATGGGTATTTTGCATCTTAATTTTCATACAAATTTACATTATTTTATTAATATTCTGTGTATTTTTTTTGATACGATTTTATATTATTCTATTTGTGTTTTGTATATATTTTTTTATACATATTTACATTATTTAATGTGTATTTTTTATATATATTTTATACAAATTTACGTTATTTTAAGTGTATTTGTTTATATATTTTCATTCAAATTTACATTATTTTATGTGTATTTTGTAAATGTATTTCAATACAAATTTACCTAATTTTATGTGTATTTTGTATATTTATTTTCATACAAATTAAAATTATTTTATGTGTATTTTGTATATAGTTTTATACAAATTTAGGTGATTTTATGTGTATATTGTACACATTCTTTTATTGATATTTTGTTTATTTATTTTGACGCGAATTTACATTATTTAATGTGTATTTTATATATATATTTTTATACGTGTTTACATCATTTGATGTGTATTTTGTATATATATTTCTATAGAAATCTACGTTGATTTATGAGTATTCGTATATAGATTTTGAAATGAATTTACACTGTTTTATGTGTATTTTGCATATTTTTTCAATACAAATTTACCTTATTGTATATTATATGCATTTTGTATATTAATTTTAATACAAATTTAATTATGCTATATGTATTTTGTATATGTATTTTTATAAAAATATGCTTTATTTTATGGGTATTTTGCATTTTTATTTTCATACAAATTTACATTATTTTATTTATATTCTGTTTATTTTTTTAAACAATTTTACATTATTCTATGTGTATTTTGTATATCTATTTTTATACGTATTTACTTAATTTTATGTGTATTTTGTATATATATTTTTATAGAAATCTACGTTATTTTATGTGTATTCGTATATATATTTTGAAACAAATTTACATTGTTTTATATGTATTTTTGCATATCTCATTCAATACAAGTTTACCTTATTGTATGTGCATTTTGTATATTTATTTCAATACAAATTTAAATATTTTATGTGTATTTTGGTATACATATTTTTATAAGAAATGCGATATTTGATGGGAATTTTGCATCTTTATTTTCATACAAATTTACATTATTTTATTAATATTCGGTGTATTTATTTTGTTACGATTTCACATTATTCTATTTGTTTTTTGTATATATTTTTTTTATACATATTTACATTATTTAATGTGTATCTTGCATATATATTTCATACAAATTTATTATCTATTATTTATTTTCATGCAAATACACATTCTTTTCATGATATTTTGTTTATTTATTTTGACACGAATTTACCTAGATATGTATTTTGTATATATATTTTTATACGTATTTACATAATTTCATGTGTATTTTGTATATATATTTCTATAGAAATCTACGTTATTTTATGTGTATTCGTATATATATTTTGAAACAAATTAACTTTGTTTTATATGTATTTTTGAATATCTCTTTCAATACATATTTACCTTACTGTATATGCATTTTGTATATTTATTTCAATACAAATTTAAATATTTTGTGTATTTTGGTATATATATTTTTATAAAAAATGCGCTATTTTATGGAATTTTGCATCTTTCTTTTCATACAAATTTACATTATTTTATTGATATTCTGTGTATTTATATTGATAGGATTTTACATTATTCTATTTCTTTTTTGTATATATTTTTTTATACACATTTACATTATTTAATGTATATTGCATATATATTTTATACAAATTTACGTTATTTTAAGTGTATTTGTTTATATATTTTCATTCAAATTTATATTTTTTATGTGTATTTTGTATATGTATTTCAATACAAATTTACCTAATTTTATGTGTATTTTGTATATTTCTTTTCATACAAATTTTAAATATTTTTGTGTATTTTTGTATATAGTTTTATACAAATTTAGGTTATTTTATGTACGCATTTACATTATTTAATGTGTGTTTTGTATATATATTTTTATGCAAATTTACTTTATTTTATGTGCATTTTTGTACATATTTTTTTAGAAATTTGCGTTATTTTATGTGTATTTGTATATGTTTTCTCATACAAATTTACATTATTTTATTGCTATTTTGTTTATTTATTTTGATACGAATGAAAATAGATATACAAAATATACATAAAATAAACTAAATTTGTACTGAAATATATATACAAAATACATAAAATATGTAAATTTGTATCAAAATATTTTAACAGATGCGCATAAAATAACGTAAATTTGTTTTAAAATATACAAAATACACATTAAATAATGTAAATATGTATAAAAAAATATATACAAAACACAAATAGAATAATGTAAAATCGTATCAAAATAAATACACAGAATATTAATAAAACAATGTAAATTTGTATGAAAATAGTGATGCAAAATACCCATTAAATAACGCATTTTTTTATAAAAATATATATACCAAAATACACTTGAAAAAATTAATTTGTATTAAAATAAATATACAAAATACACATACAATAAGGTAAATCTGTATTGAAATAGATATGCAAAATACATATAAAACAATGTAAATTTGTTTCAAAATATATATACGAATACACATAAAATAACGTAGATTTGTATAAAATATATATACAAAATACACATAAAATGAAGTAAATACGTATAAGAAAATGTATACAAAATACACATAAAATAATGTAAATTCGTTTCAAAATAAATAAACAAAATACCAATAAAAGAATGTGTATTTGTATAAATATAAATATACAAAATACACATAAAATAACGTAAATTTGTATAAAACTATATACAAAAATACACAGAAGTTATTAAATTCGTATGAAAATAGATATACAAAATACAGATAAAATAAGCTAAATTTGAGTTGAAATGTATATACAAAATACATAAAATAATGTAAATTTGTATCAAAATATTTATAAAAATACATATAATAACGTAAATTTGTTTAAAAATATATAAACAAAATACACATTAAATAATGTAAATACGTATAAAAAATATGTACAAAATACACATATAATCATGTAACTCGTATCAAACTAAATAAACAAAATATCAATAAAATAAAGTAAATTTGTATGAGAAAACATATACAAATACATATAAAATAACGCTAATTTCCATAAAAATACATGTCCAAAAATGAACGTAAAATAAAGTAACTTTGGATAAAAATATATATACAAAACACACATTAAACAATGTAAATGCGTACATAAAATAACCTAAATTTGTATAAAACTATATACAAAAATACACAAAAATAATTTAAATTTGTATGAAAAGAAATATACAAAATACACATAAAATTAGATTAATTTGTATTGAAATACATATACAAAATACATATAAAATAATGTAAATTTGAAAGAAAATATATAAACAAATACACATATAATAACGTAAATTTGTATGAAATATATATTCAAAATACACATTAAATAATGTAAATATGTATAAAAATATACAAAACACAAATAGTATAATGTAAAATCGTATCAAAATATATACACAGAATATTAATAAAATAATGTAAATTTGTATGAAAATTAAGATGCAAAATACCTATAAAATAACGCATTTTTAATAAAATTATAGATAACCAAATATACATAAAATATTTGAATTTGTATTAAAATAAATATACAAAATGCACATACAATAAGGTAAATTTGTATTGAAATAGATATGCAAAATACATATAAAATAATGTAAATTTGTTTCAAAATATATATACGAATACACATAAAATAACGTAGATTTCTATAAAAATACATATACAAAATACACATAATATTAAGTAAATACGTATAAAAAAATGTATACAAAATACACATAAAATAATGTAAATTCGTATAAATGTAAATAAACAATATAGCAATAAAAGAATGTGTATTTGTATAAATATAAATATACAAAATGCACATAAAATAACGTAAATTTATATATAACTATATACATAAAATAACGCAAATTTCTATAAAAATATATGTACAAAAAAGAACATTAAATAAGTTTGCATTAAAATATATATACAAAACACACATTAGATAATGTAAATGAGTATAAAAATATGTATACAAAATACCTATGAAATAATCTAAACTCGTATCGAGTTAAATTAAGAAATACCAATAAAATAATGTAATTTTGGATGAAAATATATATACAAAATACACATAAAATAACCTAAATACAAATACAAATATACACATAAAATAATTTAAAATTGATTGAAATAAATATACAAAATAAACATAAAATAAGGTAAATTTGTAATGAAATATATGAAAAAATACACATAAAATAATATAAATTTGTATGAAAATATATATACAAATACACATTAAACAATAATGAATTTGTATAAAATTTGTATCAAAATATATACTTATACACACTATAAAATAACGTAGTTTTTTTATGAAAATGTATATACAAAATACACATAAAATAATTTAAATACGTAGAAAAATATATTTACAAAAAACACATAAAATAATGTAAATATGTATGAAAATATATAAACAAATACACAAAATAATGTAAATTTGGATAAAATATATATACAAAATGAACATTAAATAATGTAAATATGTATAAAAAAATATACAAAAAACAAATAGATTATTTCATAGATATTTTGTATACATATTTTTATACTCATTTACATTATCTAATGTGTGTTTTGTATATATTTTTTTATGCAAACTAATTTTATGTGCATTTTTGTACATATATTTTTATAGAAACTTAAAACGTTATAATATATGTTTTCTCATACAAATTTACATTATTTAATTAGTTTTTTGTTTATTTATTTTGATACGAATGACTTGATTATTTGTGTATTTTGTAAATATTTTTTTATACGTATTTACATTACTTAATGTGTATTTTGTTTATATATATTTTTTACAAATTTACGTTATTATATGTGTATTTGTTAAAAATATTTTGAAACGAATTTACTTTATTTTATGTATTTTGTATATATATTTCAATTCAAATTTAGCTTATTTTGTGTGTATTTTGTATATCTATTTTCATACAAATTTAATTACTTCTGTGTATTTTTGTATATAGTTTTATACAAATTTACGTTACTTTATGTGCATTTTGTATATTTATATTTATACAAATACACATTCTCTTATTGGTATTTTGTTTATTTATATTTATACGAATTTACATTATTTTATGTGTATTTTGTATACATTTTTGATTCGTATTTACTTAATTTTATTTGTATTTTGTATATATATGTTTATAAAAATCTACGTTATTTTATGTGTATTCGTATATATATTTTGAAACAAATTTACATTGTTTTATATGTTTTTTGCATATCTATTTCAATACAAATTTACCTTATTGTATGTGCATTTTGTATATTTATTTTATTACAAATTCAAATATTTTATGTGTATTTTGGTATATATAATTTTATAAAAAATGCGTTATTTTATAGGTATTTTGCATCTTAGTTTTCATACAAATGTACATTATTTTATTAATATTCTGTGTATATATTTTGATACGATTTTATATTATACTATTTGTGTTTTGTATATATTTTTTTATACATATTTTCATTATTTAATGTGTATTTTTTATATATATTTTATACAAATTAACGTTATTTTAAGTGTATTTGCTTATATAATTTCATTCAAATTTACATTATTTTAAGTGTATTTAGTATATGTATTTCAATAAAAATTTACCGAATTTTATGTGTATTTTGTATATTTATTTTCATACAAATTTAAATTATTTTTGTGTTTTTTTGTATATACATATAGAGTAAATTTCTATGAAAATATATATTCAAAATACATTTAAAATTATGTAAATAAGTATAAAAATATATATATCAAATACACCTAAAAAAATTCGTATCAAAATAAATAAACCAAATTCCGATAAAAGAACGTATATTTGTAGGAAAATAAATATACAAAATACACATAAAAATACGAAAATTTGAATAAAAATATATACAAAAAAAACAAAAAAATAAATTTCAATTTGTATGAAAATAGATATACAAAATACACATATAATTATTTAAATTTGTATCTAAATACATGTACAAAATACACATAAAATAATGTAAATTTGTATGAAATGAAAACAAATTCACATAAAATAACGTACATTTGTATAAAATAGATATACAAAATATACATAGAATAATGTAAAATCGTATCAAAATAAATACACAGAATATCAATAAAATAATGTAATGTTGTATGAAAATAAAGATGCAAAATACCCATAAAATAAAGCATATTTTTTTTAAAATACATATACAAGAATACACATAGAATAATTAAATTTGTATTAAAATTATTATACAAAATGCACGTACAATAAGGTAAATTTGTATTGAAAAAATATACAAAATGCATATAAAACAATGTATATTTGTTTCAAAATATATATACGAATTCACATAAAATAATACAAAATAAATACAAAATACACATGAAATGACGTAAATACGTATAAAAATATATATACACAATACACATTAAATAATGTAAATTCGCATCAAAATAAATAAGCAAAATATCAATAAAAGAATGTGTATTTGTATGAAAATAGATATACAAAATACACATAAAATATTGTAAATTTGTATAAAACTCTATTAAAAAAATACACAAAAATAATTTAAATTTGTATAAAAATATATATACAAAATACACATAAAACTAGTTAAATTTCTATTGAAATACATATACAAAATACACATAAAATAATGTAAATTTGAATGAAAATATATAAACAAATACACTTAAAATAATGTAAATTTTTATGAAATATATAGAAAATACACATTAAATAATGTAAATATGTATAAAAAATATGTACAAAACACAAATAGAATAATGTAAAATAGTATCAAAATAAATACACAGAATATTAATAAAATAATGTAAATTTGTATGAAAATAAAGATGCAAAATACCCATAAAACAACGCATTTTTTATGAAAATATATATACCAAAATACACATAAAATATTTAAATTTGTATTACAATAAATATACAAAATGGACATACAATAAGGTAAATTTGTATTGAAATAGATATGCAAAATACACATAAAACAATGTAAATTCGTTTCAAAATATATATACGAATACACATAAAATAACGTAGATTTCTATAAAAATATATATACAAAATACACATAAAATGAAGTAAATACGTATAAGAAAATGTATACAAAATACACATAAAATAATGTAAATTCGTATCAAAATAAATAAACTAAATGCCAATAAAAGAATGTTTACTTGTATAAATATAAATATACAAAATACACATAAAATAACGTAAAATTTCTTAAAACTATATACAAAAATAAACAAAAATAATTAAATTTGTATGAAAATAGATATACAAAAGACATAAAATAAGCTAAATTTGAATTGAAATAAATATAGAAAATACATAAAAAAATGTAAATTTGTATCAAAATATATATTCAAATACACATATAATAACGTAGATTTGTATAAAAATATATAAACAAAATACACATTAAATAATGTAAATACGTATAAAAGATATGTACGTAATGTAAAAATTTATAAAATTAAAGATGCAAAATACCCATAAAATAACATATTTAAAAAAATATATATACAAAAATACACATAAAATAATTGAATTTGTATTAAAATAAATATACAAAATACACATACAATAAGGTAGATTTTTATTGAAATAGATATGCAAAAAACACATAAAATAATGAATTTTTTTATCAAAATATATACGAATACACAAAATTACGTAATTTTTTATGAAAATATATATACAAAATACACATAAAATAATGTAAATACATAGAAAAATATATATATATATACAAAATACACATAAAATAATGTAAATTCGTATCAAAATAAATAAACAAAATTTCCTCTAAAAGAATGTATATTTGTAGGAAAATATATATACAAAATACAAATAAAATAACAAAAATTTTATAAAAATATATACAAAAATACACAAAAATAATTTAAATTTGTTTGAAAATAGATATGCAAAATACACATGAAATTAGGCAAATTTTTTTTGAAATACATATACAAAATACATATAAAATAATGTAAATTTGTATGAAACTATATAAACAAATACACATAAGATAACGTAAATTTCCATAAAATATATGTACAAAATATACATTAAATAATGTAAATATGTCTAAAAATATATATACAAAATACACAGAATAACGTAAAATCGTATCAAAATAAATAAACAGACTATCAATAAAATAATGTAAATTTGTATGAAAATAAAGATGCAAAATACCCATATAATAACGCATATTTGTTTAAAAATATATATACAAAAATACACATAAAATAATTAAATTTGTATCAAAATAAATATACAAAAGGCACATACAATAAAGAAAATTTGTATTGAAATAGATATTGAAATATACATAAATAATGTAAATTTGTATCAAAATATATATACGAATACACATAAAATAGAGTAAATTTCTATGAAAATATATATTCAAAATACATATAAAATTATGTAAATAAGTATAAAAATATATATATCACATACATCTAAAATAATGGAAATTCGTATCAAAATAAATAAACAAAATTCCGATAAAAGAACGTATATTTGTAGGAAAATAAATATACAAAATACACATAAAATTACGAAAATTTTAATTAAAATATATACTAAGTATTTTTATTCAAATTTTCGTAATTTTATGTGTATTTTGTATATTTATTTTTACATAACGTACATATCTTTTATACGTATTAACATTATTTAATGTGTATTTTGTTTATATATTTTTATACAAATTTACGTTATTATATGTGTATTTGAATATATATTTTGATACAAATTTACATTATTTTATGTATTTTCTATATTTATTTCAATTCAAATTTAGCTTATTTTATGTGTCTTTTGTATATCTATTTTCATACAAATTTAATTATTTTTGTTTATTTTTGTATATAGTTTTATACAATTTTACGTTATTTTATGTGTATTTTGTATATTTATATTTATACAAGTAAACATTCTTTTATCGGCATTTAGTTTATTTATTTTGATACGAATTTACATTATTTTATATGTATTTTGTATACATTTTCTTATACGTATTTACTTCATTTTATGTGTATTGTGTATATATATTTTTATAGAAATCTACGTTATTTTATGTGTATTCGTATATATATTTTGAAACAAATTTACATTGTTTTATGTGTATTTTGCATATCTATTTCAATACAAATTTACCTTATTGTATGTGCATTTTGTATATTTATTGTAATACAAATTTAAATATTTTATGTGTATTTTGGTATAAATATTTTTATAAAAAATGCGTTGTTTTATGGGTATTTTGCATCTTTATTTTCATACAAATTTACATTATTTTATTAATATTCTGTGTATTTATTTTGATACTATTTTACATTATTCTATTTGTGTTTTGTATATATTTTTTTATACATATTTACATTATTTAATGTGTATTTTCTATATATATTTCATACAAATTTACGTTATTTTAAGTGTATTTGTTTATATATTTTCATTCAAATTTACATTATTTTATGTGTATTTTGTATATGTATTTCCATAGAAATTTAACTAGTTTTATGTGTATTTTGTATATATATTTTTATACAAATTTAAATTATTTTTGTGTATTTTTTGAATAGAGTTTTATACAAATTTACAATATTTTATGTGTATTTTGTATATCTATTTTCATACAAATACACATTCTTTTATTGATATTTTGTTTATATATATTCATGCGAATTTACATTATTTAATGTATATTGTGTATATATATTTTTATACGTATTTACGTCATTTCATGTGTATTTTGTATATATATTTCTATAGAAATATACGTTTCTTTATGTGTATTCTTATATATATATTTTGAAAGAAATATACAGGGTTTTATGTGCATTTTGTATATTTTTTCAATACAAATTTACCTTATTGTACGTGCTTTTTGTATATTCATTTTAATACAAATTTAATTATTCTATGTGTATTCTTGTATATGTATTTTTATAAAAATATGCTTTATTTTATGGGTATTTTGCATCTTTATTTTCATACAAAATTACATTATTTTATTGATATTCTGTGTATTTATTTTGATACGATTTTACATTATTCTATGTATATTTTGTATATCTATTTTATACAAATGTACGTTATTTTATGTGAATTTGTTTTCATTTCATACAAATTTACATTATTTTATGTGTATTTTGTACATGTATTTAAATACAAATTTAACTAATTATATGTGTATTTTGTATATCTATTTTCATACAAATTGAAATTTATTTTTTTGTTTTTTTGTATATATTTTTACTCAAATTTTCGTAATTTTATGTGTATTTTGTATATTTATTTTCCTACAAATATACGTTCTTTTATCGGAATTTTGTTTATTTATTTTGATACGAATTTTCATTTTTTTAGGTGTATTTGATATATATATTTTTATACTTATTTACATAATTTTATATGTATTTTGAATATATATTTTCATAGAAATTTACTCTAAATGTATATACAAAAAAACAAAAAATAATTTAAATTTGTATGAAAATAAATATACAAAATACACATAAAATTAGGTAAATTTGTATTGAAATACATATACAAAATACACTTAAAATAATGTAAATTTGAATGAAATTATATAAACAAATACACTTAAAATAACGTTAATTTGTATAAAATATATATAAAAAATACACATTAAATAATGAAAATATGTATAAAAAATATATACAAAACACAAATAGTATAATATAAAATCATATCAAAATATATACACAGAATATTAATAAAATAATGTACATTTGTATGAAAACTAAGATGCAAAATACCTATAAAATAACGCATTTTTTTAAAATTATATATACCAAAATACACATAAAATATTTGAATTTGTATTAAAATAAATATACAAAATGCACATACAATAAGGTAAATTTGTATTGAAATAGATATGCAAAAAACATATAAAACAATGTAAATTTGTTTCAAAATATATATACGAATACACATAAAATAACGTAGATTTCTATAAATATATATATACAAAATACAAATAAAATTAAGTAAATACGAATCAAAAATGTATACAAAATACACATAAAATAATGTAAATTCGTAAAATATAAATAAACAAAATACCAATAAGAGAATGTGTATTTGTATAAATATAAATATACAAAATGCACATAAAATAACGTAAATTTGTATAAAACTATATACAAAAATACAGAAGTAATTAAATTTGTATGAAAATAGATATACAAAATACACACAAAATAAGCTAAATTTGAATTGAAATATATATACAAAATACATAAAATAAAGTAAATTTTTAACAAATACACATATAATAACGTAAATTTGTTAAAAAAAACTATATAAACAAAATACACATTAAGTAATGTAAATACGTATAAAAAAAATATTTACAAAATACACAAATAATCAAGTCAATCGTATGAAAATAAATAAACAAAAAACTAATTAAATAATGTAAATTTGTATGAGAAAACATATACAAAATACACATAAAATAACGTTTTAAGTTTCTATAAAAATATATGTACAAAAATGCACATAAAATTAGTTTGCATAAAAAAATATATACAAAACACACATTAGATAATGTAAATGAGTATAAAAATATGTATACAAAATACCTATGAAATAACCTAAATTCGTATCGAGTTAAATTAAGAAAATAACAATAAAATAATGTAATTTTGGATGAAAATATATATAGAAAACACACATAAAATAACCTAAATACAAATACAAATATACACATTCAATAATTTAAAATTGAATGAAATAAATATACAAAATAAACATATAATAAAGTAAATTTGTAATAAAATATATGTAAGAATACACATAAAATAATCTAAATTTGTATGAAAATATATATACAAATACACATAAAATAACATGAATTTGTATAAAATTTGTTTCAAAATATATACGAATACACACAATAAAATAACGTAAGTTTTTATGAAAATGTATATATAAAATACACATAAAATAGTTTAAATACGTAGAAAAATATATATACAAAATACACATAAAATAATGTAAATTCGTAAAAATTTAATAAATTATATTCCTATATAAGAATTTATATTTGAAGGAATATATATATACTTAAAACAAATAAAATAACTAAAATTTGTATAAAAATATATACAAATATACACAAAAATAATTTAAATTTGTTTGAAAATAGATATGCAAAATACACATAAAGTAAGGCAAATTTGTTTTGAAATAGATATACAAAACTCACATAAAATAATGTAAAATTGTATGAAAATATATAAACAAATACATTTAAAATCACGTAAATTTGGATAAAATATATATATACAAAATATACATTAAATATTTTAAATATGTATAAAAATATATTATATTATATATATTTTTATTGATATTTGCGTTATTTATGTGTATTTTGTATATGTTTTCTCATAGAAATTTACATTATTTTATTGGTATTTTGTCTATTTATTTTGATACGAATTACATGATTATTTGTGTATTTTTAAATTTTTTTTATACGTATTTACATTATTTAATGTGTATTTTGTTTATATATTTTTATACAAATTTACGTTATTATATGTGTATTTGTATAGGTATTTTGATATAAATTTACATTATTTTATGTATTTTGTATATATATTTCAATTCAAATTTAGCTTATTTTATGTGTATTTTGTATATCTATTTATTTTAATACAAAATCAAAAATTTTATGTTTTTTCGTATATATATTTAAAAAAAAATGCGTTATTTTATGGGTATTTTACATCTTAATTTTCATACAAATTTACATTATTTTATTAATATTTTCTGTATTTATTTTAATACGATTTTACATTATTTTATTTGTGTTTTGTATATATTTTTTTATACATATATACATTATTTAATGTTTTTTTGTATATATATTTGATACAAATTTACGTAATTTTAAGTCTATATGTTTATATATTTTCATTCAAATTTACATTATTTTATGTGTATTTTGTATATGTATTTCAATACAAATTTACCTATTTTTATATGTTTTTTGTATATTTATTTTCATACAAGTTTAAATTATTTTTGTGTATTTTGTATATAGTTTTATACAAATTTAGGTTATTTTATGTGTATTTTGTATATCTATTTTCATACAAATACACATTCTTTTCATGATATTTTTTTTATTTATTTTGACACGAATTAACATTATTTAATGTGTATTTTGTATATATATTTTTATACGTATTTACATTATTTCAAGTGTATTTTGTATATATATTTCTATAGAAATCTGCGTTATTTTATGTGTATTCGGTATATATTTTAAAACAAATTTACATTGTTTTATGTGTATTTTGCATATTTTTTCAATACAAATTTACCTTATTGTATGTGCATTTTGTATATTAATTTTAATACAAATTTGATTAATCTATGTGTATTTTTGTATATGTATTTTTATAAAAATATGCTTTATTTTATGGGTATTTTGCATCTTTATTTTCATACAAATTTACATTATTGTATTGATATTCTGTGTATTTATTTTGATATGTTTTTACATTATTCTATGTGTATTTTGTATATATATTTTATATAAAATGTATTTGTTTTCATTTCATACAAATCTACATTATTTTATGTGTTTTTTGTACATGTATTTAAATACAAATTTAACTAGTTATATGTGTATTTTGTATATCTATTTTGTATGTATATTTTCATAGAAATTTACTCTATTTTATGAGTATTCGTATATATATTTTGATACAAATTTACATTATTAATGTATATTTTGCATATCTATTTCAATACAAATTTACTTTATTGTACGTGCATTTTGTATATTTATTTTAATACAAATTTAATTATTTTATATGTATTTTTGTATATATATTTTTATGCAAATATGCGTTATTATATGGATATTTTGCATCTTTATTTTCATACAAGTTTACATTATTTTATTCATATTCTCTTTATTTATTTTGATACGATTTAACATTATTTTATGTGTTTTTTGTATATATTTTTTTTATACATATTTACATTATTTAATGTTCATTTTGTATATATATTTTATCCAAATTTACATTATTTTATGTGTATTTGTTTATATATTTTCATACATATTTACATTATTTTATGAGTTTTTTGTATATATATTTTTCTACGGATTTAAATTATTTTATTGTGTGTATAAGTATATATTTTGATAAGATTTTTATACAAATTCATGTTATTTAATGTGTATTTGTATATATATTTTCATATAAATTTATATTATTTTATGTGTATTTTTTCATATATTTCATTACAAATTTACCTTATTTTATGTTTATTTTGTATATTTATTTCATTCAATTTTAAATTATTTTATGTGTATATTTGTATTTGTATTTAGGTTATTTTATGTGTATTTTGTATATATATTTTCATCCAAAATTACATTATTATATTGGTATTTCTTAATTTAATTCGATACGAATTTAGATTATTTCATAGGTATTTTGTATACATATTTTTATACTCATTTACATTATCTAATGTGTGTTTTGTATATATATTTTTATGCAAATTTATTTTATGTTCATTTTTGTACATATATTTTTATAGAAATTTGCGTTATTTTATGTATATAGTTTTATATAAATTTACCTTATTTTATGTGCATTTTGTATATTTATATTTATACAAATACACATTCTTTTATTGCTATATTGTTTATTTATATTTATACGAATTTACATTATTTTATGTATATTTTGTATACATTTTTTTATACGTATTTACTTAATTTTATGTGTATTTTGTATATGTATTTTTATAGAAATCTACGTTATTTTATGTGTATTCGCATATATATTTTGAAACAAATTTACATTATTTTATATGTATTTTGCATATCTATTTCAATACAAATTTACCTTATTGTATGTGCATTTTGTATATTTATTTTGATACAAATTCAAATATTTTATGTGTATTTTGGTATCAATAATTTTATAAAAAATGCGTTATTTTATAGGTATTTTGCATCTTAATTTTCATACAAATTTACATTGTTTTATTAATATTCTGTGTATATATTTTGATACAATTTTACATTATTCTTTTTGTGTTTTGTATATTTTTTTTATACATATTTACATTATTTAATGTGTATTGTGTATATATATTTCATACAAATTTACGTTATTATATGTGTATTTGTTTATATATTTTCTTTCAAATTTACATTATTTTATGTGTATTTTGTATATGTATTTCAATAGAAATTAACCTAATTTTATGTGTATTTTGTATATTTCTTTTCATACAAATTTAAATTATTTTTGTGTATTTTTGTATATAGTTTTATACAAATTTAGGTTATTTTAAGTACGCATTTACATTATTTAATGTGTGTTTTGTATATATATTTTTATCCAAAGTTAATTTATTTAACGTTCATTTTTGGACATATATTTCTATAGAAATTTGCGTTATTTTATATGTATTTGTATATGTTTTCTCATACAAATTTACATTATTTTATTGCTATTTTGTTTATTTAGTTTGATACGAATTACATGATTATATGTGTATTTTGTACATATTTTTTATACGTATTTACATTACTTAATGTGTATTTTGTTTATATATTTTTAAACAAATTTACGTTATTATATGTATTTTTATAAATATTTTGATACAAATTTACATTATTTTATGTATTTTGTATATACATTTCAATTCATATTTAGCTTATTTTATCTGTATTTTGTATATCTATTTTCATACGAATTTAATTACTTCTGTGTATTTTTGTATATAGTTTTATACAAATTTACGTTATTTTATGTGTATTTTGTATATATATATTTATACAAATACACATTCTTTTATTGGTATTTTGTTTATTTATTTTGATACAAATTTACATTATTTTATGTGTATTTTGTATACATTTTTTTATACGTATTTACTTCATTTTACGTGTATTTTGTATATATATTTTTATACAAATCTACGTTATTTTATGTGTATTCGTATATATATTTTGAAACAAATTTACATTGTTTTATATGTATTTTGCATATCTATTTCAATACAGATTTACCTTATTGTATGTGTATTTTGTATATATATTTTAATACAAATAAAAAAAATTATGTGTATTTTTGTATATATATAAAAAAAATGCGTTATTTTATGGGTATTTTGCTTCTTTATTTTCATACAAATTTACATTATTTTATTAATATTCTGTGTATTTATTTTGATACGATTTTACATTATTCTATTTGTGTTTTGTATATATTTTTTTATACAAATTTACGTTATTTTAAGTGTATTTGTTTATGTATTTTCATTCAAATTTACAGTATTTTATGTGTATTTTGTATATGTATTTCAATACAAATTTACCTAATTTTATGTGTATTTTGTATATGTATTTTCATACAAATTAAAATTATTTTTTTTGTATTTTTGTATATAGTTTTATACAAATTTATGTTATCTTATGTGTTTTTTGTATATTTATTTTCATACAAATACACATTCTTTTATTGACATTTTGTTTATTTATTTTGACGCGAATTTACATTATTTAATGTGTATTTTGTATATATATTTTTATACGTATTTACATCCTTTCATGTATATTTTGTATATTTATAAAAAATGCGTTATTTTATGGGTATTTTGCATCTTTATTTTCATACAAATTTACATTATTTTATTTACATTCTGTGTATTTATTTTAATACGATTTTACATTATTCTATTTGTGTTTTGTATATATATTTTTTATACATATTTACATTATTTAATGAGTATTTTTTATATATATTTCTTTACAAATTTACCTAATTTTATGTGTATTTTGTATATTTATTTTCATACAAATTTAACTTATGTTTGTGTATTTTTATATATAGTTTTATACAAATTTACGTTATTTTATGTGTATTTTGTATATGTATTTTCATACAAATACACATTCTTTTATTGATATTTTAATTATTTATTTTGACACGAATTTACATTATTTAATGTGTATTTTGTATATATATTTTTATACGTATTTACAACATTTCATGTGTATTTTGTATATATATTTCTATAGAAATCTACGTTATTTTATGTGTATTCGTATATATATTTCGAAACAAATCTACATTATTTTATGTGTATTTTGTATATATATTTCATTATAAATTTGATTTATTTTAAGTTTATTTTTATATCTATTTTCATTCAAATTCAAATCATTTTATGTGTATATATTTATTTGTATTTACGTTATTTTATGTGTATTTTCTATATATATTTTCATTCAAAATTACATTATTTTATCGGTATTTTGTTCATTTATTTCGATACGAATTTAGATTATTTCATGTGTATTTTCTATACATATACATATAGAGTAAATTTCTATAAAAATATATATTCAAAATACATATAAAATTATGTAAATAAGTATAAAAATATATATATCAAATACACCTAAAAAAAATGAAAATTCGTATCAAAATAAATAAATAAAATTCCGATAAAAGAACGTATATTTGTAGGAAAATAAATATACAAAATACACATAAAATTACGAAAATTTGAATAAAAATATATACAAAAATACACAAAATTAATTTCAATTTGTATGAAAATAGATATACAAAATACACATATAATTAGTTAAATTTGTATTTAAATACATGTACAAAATTCACATAAAATAATGTAAATTTGTATGAAATGAAAACAAATTCACATAAAATAACGTACATTGGTATAAAATAGATATACAAAATATACATAGAATAATGTAAAATCGTATCAAAATAAATACACAGAATATCAATAAAATAATGTAATTTTGTATGAAAATAAAGATGCAAAATACCCATAAAATAAAGCATATTTTTATAAAAATACATATACAAAAATACACATAGAATAGCTAAATTTGTATTAAAATTAATATACAAAATGCACGTACAATAAGGTAAATTTGTATTGAAAAAATATGCAAAATGCACATAAAACAATGTATATATGTTTCAAAATATATATACGAATACACATAAAATAACGTATATTTCTATAGAAATATATATACAAAATACACATGAAATGACGTAAATACGTATAAAAATATATATACACAATACACATTAAATAATGTAAATTCGCATCAAAATAAATAAATAAAATATCAATAAAAGAATGTGTATTTGTATGAAAATAGATATACAAAATACACATAAAATATTGTAAATTTGTATAAAACTCTATACAAAAATACACAAAAAATAATTTAAATTTGTATAAAATATATATACAAAATACACATGAAATTAGGTAAATTTCTATTGAAATACATATACAAAATACACATAAAATAATGTAAATTTGAATAAAAATATATAAACAAATCCACTTAAAATAACGAAAATTTATATGAAATATATATAGAAAATACACATTAAATAATGTAAATATGTATAAAAAATATATACAAAACACAAATAGAATAATGTAAAATAGTATCAAAATAAATACACAGAATATTAATAAAATAATGTAAATTTGTATGAAAATAAAGATGCAAAATACCCATAAAACAACGCATTTTTTATGAAAATATATATACCAAAATGCACATAACATATTTAAATCTGTATTATAATAAATATACAAAATGCACATACAATAAGGTAAATTTGTATTGAAATAGATATGCAAAATACATATAAAACAATGTAAATTTGTTTCAAAATATACATACGAATACACATAAAATAACGTAGATTTCTATAAAATATATATACAAAATACACATAAAATTAAGTAAATACGTATAAGAAAATGTATACAAAATACACATAAAATAATATAAATTCGTATCAAAATAAATAAACTAAATGCCAATAAAAGAATGTTTACTTGTATAAATATAAATATACAAAATACACATAAATTAACGTAAGATTGTATAAAACTATATACAAAAATAAACAAAAATAATTAAATTTGTATGAAAATAGATATACAAAAGACACATAAAATAAGCTAAATTTGAATTGAAATAAATATAGAAAATACATAAAATAATGTAAATTTGTATCAAAATATATATTCAAATACACATATAATAACGTAAATTTGTATAAAAATATATAAACAAAATACACATTAAATAATGTAAATACGTATAAAAGATATGTACGTAATGTAAAAATTTATAAGATTAAAGATGCAAAATACCCATAAAATATCTCATATTTAAAAAAAATATATATACAAAAATACACATAAAATAATTAAATTTGTATTAAAATAAATATACAAAATACACATACAATAAGGTAGATTTTTATTGAAATAGATTTGCAAAAAACACATAAAATAATGAAAATTTTTATCAAAATATATACGAATACACACAATAAAATTACGTAAATTTTTATGAAAATATATATACAAAATACACATAAAATAATGTAAATACATAGAAAAATATATATACAAAATACACATAAAATAATGTAAACTCGTATCAAAATAAATAAACAAAATTTCCTCTAAAAGAATGTATATGTGTAGGAAAATATATATACAAAATACAAATAAAATAAAAAATAAATTGTATGAAAATAATACAAAAATACACAAAAATAATTTAAATTTATTTGAAAATAGATATGCAAAATACAAATGAAATTAGGCAAATTTTTATTGAAATACATATACAAAATACACATAAAATAATGTAAATTTGTATGAAAATATATAAACAAGTACACATAAGATAACGTAAATTTCCATAAAATATATGTACAAAATATACATTACATAATGTAAATATGTCTAAAAATATATATACAAAATACACAGAATAACGTAAAATCGTATCAAAATAAATAAACAGACAATCAATAAAATAGTGTAAATTTGGATGAAAATAAAGATGCAAAATACCCACATAATAACGCATATTTGTTTAAAAATATATATACAAAAATACACATAAAATAATTAAATTTGCATTAAAATAAATATACAAAAGGCACATACAATAAAGAAAATTTGTATTGAACTAGATATGCGAAATACACATAAATAATGTAAATTTGTATCAAAATATATATACGAATACGCATAAAATAGAGTAAATTTCTATGAAAATATATATTCAAAATACATATAAAATTATGTAAATAAGTATAAAAATATATATATCAAATACACCTAAAATAATGAAAATTCGTATCAAATTAAATAAACAAAATTCCGATAAAAGAACGTATATTTGTAGGAAAATAAATATACAAAATTCACATAAAATTACGAAAATTTGAATAAAAATATATACTAAAATACACAAAATTAATTTCAATTTGTATGAAAATAGATATACATAATACACATATAATTAGTTAAATTTGTATTTAAATACATGTACAAAATACACATAAAATAATGTAAATTTGTATGAAATGAAAACAAATTCACATAAAATAACGTTCATTTGTATGAGATATATACAAAATATACATAGAATAATGTAAAATCGTATCAAAATAAATACACAGAATATCAATAAAATAAGGTAAATTTGTATGAAAATAAAGATGCAAAATACCCATAAAATAAAGCATTTTTTTATAAAAATACATATACAAAAATACACATAGAATAATTAAATTTGTATTAAAATTAATATACAAAATGCACGTACAATAAGGTAAATTTATATTGAAAAAATATGCAAAATGCACATAAAACAATGTATATTTGTTTCAAAATATATATACGAATACACATAAAATAACATATATTTCTATAGAAATATATATATACAAAATACACATGAAATGACGTAAATACGTATAAAAATATATATACACAATACACATTAGATAATGTGAATTCGCGTCAAAATAAATAAACAAAATATCAATAAAAAATGTGTATTTGTATGAAAATAGATATACAAAATACACATAAAATATTTTAAATTTATATAAAACTCTTTTTATAAAATAATATATACCAAAATAATAAAATATTTAAATTTGTATTACAATAAATATACAAAATGCACATACAATAAGGTAGATTTATATTGAAATAGATATGCTAAATACATATAAAACAATGTAAATTTGCTTCAAAATATATATACCAATACACATAAAATAACGTAGATTACTATAAAAATATATATACAAAATACACATTAAATGAAGTAAATACGTATAAGAAAATGTATACAAAGTACACATAAAATAATTAAATTTGTATTAAAACATATACGAATACACACAATAAAATACAAATTTAAATATTTTATGTGTATTTTGTATATATATTTTTATAAGAAATGCGCTATTTGATGGGAATTTTGCATCTTTATTTTCATACAAATTTACATTATTTTATTAGTATTCGGTGTATTTATTTTGATACGATTTCACATTATTCTATTTGTTTTTTGTATATATTTTTTTTATACATATTTACATTATTTAATGTGTATCTTGCATCTTTTATCGTAATTTTGTTTATTTATTTATATACGAATTTACATTATTTTAGGTGTATTTGATATGTATATTTTTATACTTATTTATATCATTTTATTTGTGTTTTGAATATATATTTTCATAGAAATTTACTCTATTTTATGGGTATTTATTTATGTTTATTTTGCATATCTATTTCAATACAAATTTACCATATTGTATGTGTATTTTGTATATTCATTTTAATACAAATTTAATTATTTTATGTGTATTTTTGTAAAAATATGCGTTATTATTTGGGTATTTTGCATCTTTATTTTCATACAAATTTACATTATTTTATTGATATTCTGTTTATTTATTTTGATACGATTTTACATTATTCTATGTGTATTTTGTATATATATTTTTATACACATTTACATTATTTAATGTATATTTTGTATATATATTTTATATAAATTTACGCTATTTTAAGTGTATTTGTTTATATATTTTCATACAAATTTACAATATTTTATGTGTAATTTGTATATGTATTTTAATACAGATTTGCCTAATTTTATGTGTATTTTGCATATCTATTTTCAAACAAATTTAAATTATTTTTATGTATTTTTTATATATTTTTATACAAATTTTAGTTATTTTATTTGTATTTTGTATTTATATTTTCCTACAAATATACATTCTTTTAGTGGAATTTTGTTCATTTATTTTCATAAGAATTTACATAATTTTATGTGTATTTTGTATATATATTTTTCTACGTATTTACATTATTTTATGTGTATTTTTTATATATATTTTCATAAAAATTTACGTTATTTTATTGTGTGTATTCGTATATGATTTGATACAAATTTACATTATTTTATGTTTATTTTGCATATCTATTTCAATATAGATTTACCTTATTGTATGTGTATTTTGTATATTTATTTTAATACAAACTTAATTATTTTATGTGTACTTTGTATACATTTTCTTATACGTATTTACTTCATTTAATGTGTATTTTGTATATATATTTTTATAGTAATCTACGTTATTTTATGTGTATTGGAATATATATTTTGAAGCAAATTTACATTGTTTTATATGTATTTAGCATATCTATTTCAATATAAATCTACCTTATTGTATGTGCATTTTGTATATTTATTGTAATACAAATTTAATTTTTTTATTATTTTGGTATATATATTTTTATAAAAAGAGTTTTATATAAATTTAAAATATTTTATGTGTATTTTGTATATCTATTTTCATACAAATACACATTTTTTATTGATATTTTGTTTATTTATTTTGACGCGAATTCACATTATTTAATGTGTATTGTGTATATATATTTTTATACGTATTTACGTCATTTCATGTGTATTTTGTATATATATTTCTATAGAAATATATGTTATTTTATGTGTATTCGTATATATATTTTGAAACAAATATACATTGTTTTATGTGCATTTTGCATATTTTTTCAATATAAATTTACCTTATTGTACGTGCATTTTGTATATTAATTTTAATACAAATTTAATTATTCTATGTGTATTTTTGTATATGTATTTTCATAAAAAAATGCTTTATTTTATGGGTATTTTGCATCTTTATTTTCATACAAATTTACCTTAATTTATTGATATTCTGTGTATTTATTTTGATACGATTTTACATTATTCTATGTATATTTTGTATATATATCTCATACAAATGAACGTTATTTTATGTGAATTTGTTTTCATTTCATACAAATTTACATTATTTTATGTGTATTTTGTACATGTATTTAAATACAAATTTAACTAATTATATGTGTATTATGTATATCTATTTTCATACAAATTGAAATTAATTTTGTGTATTTTAGTATATAGTTTTATTCAAATTCTCGTAATTTTATGTGAATTTTGTATATTTATTTTCCTACAAATATACGTTCTTTTATCGGAATTTTGTTTATTTATTTTGATACGAGTTTTCATTATTTTAGGTGTATTTGATATATATATTTTTATACTTATTTACATAATTTTATATGTATTTTGAATATATATTTTCAAAGAAATTTACTCTATTTTATGTGTATTCGTATATATATTTTGATACAAATTTACATTATTTATGTGTATTTCGCATATCTATTTCAATACAAATTTTCTTTATTGTATGTGCCTTTTGTATATTTATTTTGATGCAAATTTAATTATTTTATGTGTATTTTTGTATATATTTTTAAACAAATATGCGTTATTATATGGGTATTTTGCATCTTTATTTTCACACAAATTTACTTTATTTTATTGATTGTCTGTTTATTTATTTTGATACGATTTTACGTTATTCTGTGTATTTTGTATATATATTTTTAGACATATTTACATTATTTAATGTATATTTTGTACATATATTTTATGGAAATTTACGTTATCTTATGTGTACTTGTTTATATATTTTCATACAAATTTACATTATTTTATGTGTATTTTGTATATGTATTTCAATAAAAATTTGCCTAATTTCATTTGTATTTTGCATATCTATTTTCAAACAAATTTAAATTATTTTTGTGTATTTTTGTATTATTTTTATACAATTTTTTTTTATTTGTATTTTGTATATATATTATCCTACACATATACATTCTTGTAGAGGAAATTTTTTTTATTTATTTTGATATGAATTTACATTATTTTATGTGTATTTTGTATATATATTTTTCTATGTATTTACATTATTTCATGTGTATTTTGTATATATATTGTCATAGAAATTTACGTTTTTTTATTGTGTGTATTCGTATATATTTTGATAAAAATTTACATTACTTTATGTTTTTGCATATCTATTTAAAAAAATCTGCCTTATTGTATGTGTATTTTGTATATTTATTTTAATACTAATTTAATTATTTTATGTGTATTTTTATATATTTTTTTTTTAAATATGAGATATTTTATGGGTATTTTGCATCTTTAATTTTATAAATTTTTACATTACGTACATATCTTTTATACGTATTTACATTACCTATTTAATGTGTATTTTGTTTATATATTTTTATACAAATTTACGTTATTATATGTGTATTTGAATATATATTTTGATACAAATTTACATTATTTTATGTATTTTCTATATTTATTTCAATTCAAATTTAGCTTATTTTATGTGTCTTTTGTATATCTATTTTCATACAAATTTAATTATTTTTGTTTATTTTTGTATATAGTTTTATACAATTTTACGTTATTTTATGTGTATTTTGTATATTTATATTTATACAAGTAAACATTCTTTTATTGGCATTTAGTTTATTTATTTTGATACGAATTTACATTATTTTATGTGTATTTTGTATACATTTTCTTATACGTATTTACTTCATTTTATGTGTATTTTGTATATATATTTTATAGAAATCTACGTTATTTTATGTGTATTCGTATGTATATTTTGAAACAAATTTACATTGTTTTATATGTATTTTGCATATCTATTTCAATACAAATTTACCTTATTGTCTGTGCATTTTGTATATTTATTGTAATACAAATTTGAATATTTTATGTGCATTTTGGTATATATATTTTCATAAAAAATGCGTTGTTTTATGGGTATTTTGCATCTTTATTTTCATACAAATTTACATTATTTTATTAATATTCTGTGTATTTATTTTGATACTATTTTACATTATTCTATTTGTGTTTTGTATATATTTTTTTTATACATATTTACATTATTTAATGTGTATTTTCTATATATATTTCATACAAATTTTCGTTATTTTAAGTGTATTTGTTTATATATTTTTATTCAAATTTACATTATTTTATGTGTATTTTGTATATGTATTTCAATAGAAATTTACCTAATTTCATGTGTATTTTGTATATATATTTTATACAAATTTAAATTATTTTTTGTGTATTTTTGTATAGAGTTTTATACAAATTTACAATATTTTATGTGTATTTTGTGTATCTATTTTCATACAAATACACATTCTTTTATTGATATTTTTTTTGTTTATTTTGATGCGAATTTACATTATTTAATGTGTATTGTGTATATATATTTTTATACGTATTTACGTCATTTCATGTGTATTTTGTATATATATTTCTATAGAAATATACGTTATTTTATGTGTGTTCGTATATATATTTTTAAACAAATATACATTGTTTTATGTGCATTTTGCATATTTTTTCAATACAAATTTACCTTATTGTACGTGCAAATTGTATATTAATTTTAATACAAATTTAGCTATTCTATGTGTATATGTATTTTTATAAAAATATGCTTTATTTTATGGGTATTTTGCATCTTTATTTTCATACAAAATTACATTATTTTATTGATATTCTGTGTATTTATTTTGTTACGATTTTACATTATTCTATGTATATTTTGTATATCTATTTTATACCTATGTACGTTATTTTATGTGAATTTGTTTTCATTTCATACAAATTTACATTATTTTATGTGAATTTTGTACATGTATTTAAATACAAATTTAACTAATTATATGTGTATTTTGTATATCTATTTTCATACAAATTGAAATTAATTTTGTGTATTTTTGTATATATTTTTATTCAAATTTTCGTAATTTTATGTGTATTTTGTATATTTATTTTCCTACAAATATACGTTCTTTTATCGGAATTTTATTTATTTATTTTGATACGAATTTTCATTTTTTTAGGTGTATTTGATATATATATTTTTATACTTATTTACATAATTTTATATGTATTTTGAATATATATTTTCATAGAAATTTACTCTATATATATGTATAGAAAATACACATGAAATATAAATTCGTATCGAAATAAATGACCAAAATACCGATAAAATAATGTAATTTTGAATGAAATCTAATATAGAAAATACACATAAAATAACGTAAATACAAATAAATATATACACATAAAATGATTTGAATTTGAATGAAAATAGATATAAAAATAAACTTAAAATAAGGCAAATTTATAATGAAATATATATACAAAATACACATAAAATAATGTAGATTTGTTTCAAAATATATATACGAATACACATAAAATAACGTAGATTTCTATAGAAATATATATACAAAATACACATGAAATGTTGTAAATACGTATAAAAATATATATACAAAATACACATTAAATCATGTAAATTCGTGTCAAAATAAATAATTAAAATATCAATAAAAGAATGTGTATTTGTATTAAAATACGTATACAAAATACACATAAAATAACGTAAATTTGTATAAAACTATATATAAAAATACACAAAAATAAGTTAAATTTGTATGAAAATAAATATACTAAATACACATAAAATTAGGTAAATTTGTAAAGAAATACATAAACAAAATACACATAAAATAATGTAAATTTGAATGAAAATATATAAACAAATACTCTTAAATTAACATAAATTTGTATAAAATATATATAAAAAATACTCATTAAATAATGGAAATATGTATAAAAAATATATATACAAAACACAAATAGAATAATGTAAAATCGTATTAAAATAAATACACAGAATGTAAATAAAATAATGTAAATTTGTATGAAAATAAAGATGCAAAATACCCATAAAATAACGCATTTTTTATAAATATACAAAATACACATGAAAGGATGTAAATACGTATAAAAATATATATACAAATACACATTAAATAATGTAAATTCGCGTCAAAATAAATAAACAAAATGTCAATAAAAGAATGTGTATTTGTATGAAAATAAATATACAAAATACACATAAGATAACATAAATTTGTATAAAACTATATACAAAAATACACAAAAATAATTTAAATTTGTATGAAAATAAATATACAAAATACACATACAATAAGGTAAATCTGTATTGAAATAGATATGCAAAATACATATAAAACAATGTAAATTTGTTTCAAAATATATATACGAATACACATAAAATAACGTAGATTTGTATAAAAATGTATACAAAATACACATAAAATAAAGTAAATTCGTATCAAAATAAATAAACAAAATACCAATAAAAGAATGTGTATTTGTATAAATATAAATATACAAAATACACATAAAATAACGTAAATTTGTATAAAACTATATACAAAAATACACAGAAGTAATTAAATTCGTATGAAAATAGATATACAAATTACAGATAAAATAAGCTAAATTTGAATTGAAATGTATATACAAAATACATAAAATAATGTAAATTTGTATCAAAATATTTATAAAAATACATATAATAACGTAAATTTGTTTAAAAATATATAAACAAAATACACATTAAGTAATGGAAATACGTATAAAAAATATGTACAAAATACACATATAATCATGTAATTCGTATCAAACTAAATAAACAAAATAGCAATAAAATAATGTAAATTTGTATGAGAAAACATATACAAATACATATAAAATAACGCTAATTTCTATAAAAATATATGTCCAAAATTGAACGTAAAATAAATTACCTTTGGATAAAGATATATATACAAAACACACATTAAATAATGTAAATGCGTACATAAAATAACCTAAATTTGTATAAAACTATATACAAAAATACACAAAAATAGTTTAAATTTGTATGAAAAGAAATATACAAAATACACATAAAATTAGGTTCATTTCTATTGAAATACATATACATAATACACATAAAATAATGTAAATTTGAAAGAAAATATATAAACAAATACACATATAATAACGTAAATTTGTAATAAATATATATACAAAATACACATTAAATAATGTAAATATGTATAAAAAATTATATACAAAACACAAATAGAATAATGTAAAATCGTATCAAAATATATACACAGAATATTAATAAAATAATGTAAATTTGTATGAAAATTAAGATGCAAAATACCTATAAAATAACGCATTTTTTATAAAATTATTGATACCAAAATACACATAAAATATTTGAATTTGTATCAAAATAAATATACAAAATGCACATACAATAAGGTAAATTTGTATTGAAATAAATATGCAAAATACATATAAGATAATGTAAATTTGTTTCAAAATATATATGCGAATACACATAAAATAACGTAGATTTCTATGAAAATACATAAACAAAATACACATAAAATTAAGTAAATACGTATAAAAAAATGTATACAAAATACACATAAAATAATGTAAATTCGTATAAATATAAATAAACAATATAGCAATAAAAGAATGTGTATTTGTATAAATATAAATATACAAAATGCACATAAAATAACGTAAATTTATATAAAACTATATACATAAAATAACGCAGATTTCTATAAAAATATATGTACAAAATGAACATAAAATAAATTTGAATAAAATATATATACAAAACACACATTAGATAATTTAAATGAGTATAAAAATATGTATACAAAATACCTATGAAAGAATAGACCAATATTAGAATGTAATTTTGGATGAAAATATATATACAAAATACACATAAAATAACCTAAATACAAATACAAATATACATAAAATAATTTAAAATTGAATGAAATAAATATACAAAATAAACATAAAATAAGGTAAATTTGTAATGAAATATATGAAAAAATACACATAAAATAATATAAATTTGTATGAAAATATATATACAAATACACATTAAATAACATGAATTTGTATAAAATTTGTATCAAAATATTACAAATACACACAATAAAATAACGTAATTTTTTTATGAAAATGTATATACAAAATACACATAAAATAATGTAAATTTGTATAAAAATATATAAACAAATACATATAAAATAATGTAAATTTGGATAAAATATATATACCAACTAAACCTTAAATAATGTAAATATGTATAAAAAATATATACAAAATACACATAGAATAATGTTAAATCGTATCAAAATAAATAAAGAGAATATCAATAAAATAATGTAAATTTGTATGAAAATAAAGCTGCAAAATATCCATATAATAACGCATATTTCCCTAAAAATATATATACAAAAATACATATAAAATAATTAAATTTGTATTAAAATAAAAATACAAAATGCACGTACAATAAAGAAAATTTGTATTGAAATAGATATGCAAAATACACATCAATAATGTAAATTTGTATCAAAATATATATACGAATACTCATAAAATAGAGTAAATTTCTATGAAAATATACATACAAAATAGATATACAAAATACACATATAACTAGTTAAATTTGTATTTAAATACATGTACAAAAAACTCGTAAAATAATGAAGATTTGTATGAAATGAAAACAAATATATTTTATATAAAATATATATACAAAATACACATAGAATAATGTAAAATCATACCAAATAAATACACAGAATATCAATAAAATAATGTAAATTTGTATGAAAATAAAGATGCAAAATACCCATAAAATAAAGCATATTTTTATAAAAATACATATACAAAAATACATAGATTAATCAAATTTGTATTAAAATTAATATACAAAATGCACATACAATAATGTAAATTTGTATTGAAAAAATATGCAAATACACATAAAACAATGTAAATTTGTTTCAAAATATATATACGAATACACATAAAATAACGTAGATTTCTATAGAAATATATATACAAAATACACTTGAAATAATGTAAATACGTATAAAAATATATATACAAAATACACATTAAATAATGTTAATTCGTGTCAAAATAAATAAAAAAAATTTCATGAAAAGAATGTGTATTTGTATGAAAATAGATATACAAAATACATATAAAATAACCTAAATTTGTATAAAACTATATACAAAAACAAACAAAAATAATTTAAACTTGTATGAAAATATTTATACAAAAAACATAAAATTAGGTAAATTTGTATTGAAATACATATACAAAATACACATAAAATAATGTAAATTTGAATGAAAATATATAAACATATAGACTTAAAATAACGTAAGTTTGTATCAAATATATATACAAAAAACACATTAAATAATGTAAATATGTATAAAAAAATATATACAAAACACAAATAAAATAATGTAAAATCGTATCAAAATAAATACAGAAAATATTAATAAAATCATGTAAATTTGTATGAAAATTAAGATATAAAATACCCATGTCATGTGTATTCGTATATATATTTTGAAACAAATTTACATTGTTTATATGTATTTTGCATATCTATTTTTGTGTATTCTGTATTTATTTTTGTTATACATAGAATAATGTAAAATCGTATCAAAATAAGTACACAGAATATCAATAAAATAATTTAAATTTGTATGAAAACAAAGATGCAAAATACCCATAAGATAAAGCATTTTTTTTTTTAAATACATATACAAAAATACACATAGAATTCGAAACTAAATAAATAAACAAAATACCAATAAAAGAATGTGTATTTGTATAAATATAAATGTACAAAATACACATACAAAAAAAACATAAAATAAGGTAAATTTGTAATGAAATATATGTACAAAATACTCATAAAATAATGTAAATTTATATGAAAATATATATACAAATACACATAAAATACCATGAATTTGTATAAAATTATATATTCAAAATAAATATTAAATAATGTAAATGCGTATAAAAATATATATAAAAAGTACATATAAAATAATGTAAATTCGTATCAATATAAATCAACAAAATATCAATAAAATAATATATATTTGAATGAAAATAGATTTACAAAATACACATAACATAACTAAAATTTGTATTGAAATATATACAAAAATACATAAAAATAATTTGAGTTTGTATGAAAATAGATATTCAAAATACACATAAAACTAGGTAAATTTCTTTTGAAATATATATACAAAATACCCATAAAATGTTGTAAATTTGTGTCAGAATATATAAACAAATACACATAAAATAACATAAATTTGTTTTAAAAATACATACAAAATACACATAGAATAATATCAAATCGTATCAAAATGAATGAGCAGAATATCAATAAAATAACGTAAATTTGTATGAAAATAAAGATGCAAAATTCCCATAAAATAAAGCATATTTTTATAAAAATACATATACAAAAATACACATAGAATAATTAAATTTGTATTAAAATTAATATACAAAATGCATATACAATAAGGTAAATTTGTATTGAAAAAATATGCAAAATACACATAAAAGTGTAAATTTGTTTAAATATCTATATACGAATACACATAATATAACGTAGATTTCTATAGAAATATATATACAAAATACACATGAAATGATGTAAATACGTATAAAAATATATATACAAAATACACATTAAATAATTTAAATTCTCGTCAAAAAAAATAAACAAAATATCAATAAAAGAATGTGTATTTGTATGAAAATAGATATACAAAATACTCATAAAATATCCTTAGTTTGTATAAAACTATATACAAAAATACACAAAAATAATTTAAATTTGTATGAAAATAAATATACAAAATACACAAAATTATTTTGTATATCTATTTTATACAAATGTACGTTATTTTATGTGAATTTGTTTTCATTTCATACAAATTTACATTATTTTATGTGTATTTTGTACATGTATTTAAATACAAATTTAAGTAATTACATGTTTTTATAAAAATACATATACAAAAATACACATAGATTAATCAAATTTGTATTAAAATTAATATACAAAATGCACATACAATAAGGTAAATTTTTATTGAAAAAAAATTAAAAATACACATAAAACAATGTAAATTTGTTTCAAAATATATATTCGAATACACATAAAATAACGCAGATTTCCATAGAAATATATATACAAAATACACTTGAAATAATGTAAATACGTATAAAAACATATATATACAAAATACACATTAAATAATGTTAATTCGTGTCAAAATAAATAAACAAAATATCATGAAAAGAATGTGTATTTGTATGAAAATAGATATCCAAAATACACATAAAATAACCTAAATTTGTATAAAACTATATACAAAAATACACAAAAATAAATATACAAAAAACATATGAAAATAGGTAAATTTGTATTGAAATACATATACAAAATACACATAAAATAATGTAAATTTGAATGAAAATGTATAAACATATATACTTAAAATAACGTAAATTTGTATCAAATATATATACAAAAAAAAAACATTAAATAATGTAAATATGTATAAAAAAAATATATACATAACACAAATAAAATAATGTAAAATTGTATCAAAATAAATTCAGAAAATATTAATCAAATAATGTAAATTTGTATGAAAATTAAGATGCAAAATACCCATAAAATAACGCATTTTTTAAAAAAATATATATACGAAAAAACATAAGATATTTGATTTTGTATTAAAATAAATAGATATACAAAATACACATAAAATAAGCTAAATTTGAATTGAAATATATATACAAAATACATAAAATAATGTAAATTTGTATCAAAATACCTATACAAATACACATATAATAACGTAAATTTGTATAAAAATATATAAACAAAATACACATTAAATAATGTAAATACGTATAAAAAAATGTAAAAAATACACATATAATCATGTAACTCGAATTAAAATAAATAGACAAAATACCAATAAAATAATGTAAATTTCTATGAGAAAACATATACAAAATACATATAAATAATAATGTAAATGCGTACAAAAAATCACCTAAATTTGTATAAAACTATATACAAAAATACACAAAAATAATTTAAATTTGTTTGAAAAGAAAGATACAAAATACACATAAAATTAGGTAAATTTGTATTGAAATACATATACAAAATACACATCAAATAATGTAAATTTGAATGAAAATATATAATCAAATACACTTAAAATAACGTAAATTTGTATAAAAAATATATGCAAGATACACATTAAATAATGTAAATCTGTATAAAAAATATATATACAAAAAACAAATAGAATAATGTAAAATCGTATCAAAATAAATACACAGAATATCAATTAAATAATGTAAATTTGTATGAAAATAAAGATGCAAAATTCCCAAAAATTATCGCATTTTTTATAAAAATATATTTACAAAAATACACATATATTTAAAATATTTAAAATATTTAAATTTGTATTGAAATAAATATACAAAATGCATATACAGTAAGGTAAATTTGTATTGAAAGAGATATTCAAAAATACATATAAAACAATGTAAATTTGTTTCAAAATATATATACGAATACACAAAAAAAAGTAGATTTCTATAGAAATATATATACAAAATACATATGAAATTATGTAAATACGTATAAAAAATATATATAAAAAATACATATGAAATAATGTAAATTCGTGTCAAAATAAATAAACAAAATATCATGAAAAGAATGTGTATTTGTATGAAAATAAATAATAGATAATAAATTTGTATGAAATATATATGCAAGATATACATTAAATAATGTAAATATGTATAAAAAAAACATATATACAAAAAACAAATAGAATAATGTAATATCGTATCAAAATAAATACACCGAATATTAATAAAATAATGTAAATTTGTATGAAAATAAAGATGCAAAATTCCCATCAAATAGCGCATTTCTTATAAAAATATATATACCAAAATACACATAAAATATTTAAATTTGTATTGAAATAAATATACAAAATGCACATACAATAAGGTAAACTTCTATTGAAAGAGATATGCAAAAATACATATAAAACAATGTAAATTTGTTTCAAAATATATATACGAATACAAATAAAAAAACGTAGATATCTATAAAAATATATATACAAAATACATATAAAACTAAGTAAATACGTATAAAAAAATGTATACAAAATACACATAAAATAATGTAAATTCGAATTAAAATAAAAAAACAAAATACCAATAAAAGAATGTGTATTTGGATAAATATAAATATACAAAATACACATACAAAATAAACATAAAATAAGGTAGATTTGTAAAAAAATATATGTACAAAATACACATAAAATAATGTAAATTTATATAAAAATATATATACAAATACACATAAAATACCATGAATTTGTATAAAAATATATATTCAAAATAAATATTAAATAAAAGCGTATAAAAATATGTATACAAATACAGATACAAAAAAACACATCGAATAATTGAATTTGTATTAAAATTAATATACAAAATGCGTATATAATAAGGTAAATTTGTATTGAAAAAATATGCAACATACACGTTTACTCATACAAATTTATATTATTTTATTGGTATTTTTTTATTTATTTTGATACGAATTACATGATTATATGTGTATTTTGTACATATTTTTTATACGTATTTACATTATTTAATGTGTATTTTGTTTATATAGTTTCATACAAATTTACGTTATTATATGTGTATTTGTATAAATATTTTGATACAAATTTACTTTATTTCATGTATTTTGTATATATATTTCAATTCAAATTTAGCTTATTTTGTGTGTATTTTGTATATATTTTCATACAAATTTAATTACTTCTGTGTATTTTTGTATATAGTTTTATATAAATTTACGTTATTTTATGTGTATTTTGTATATTTATATTTATACAAATACACGTTCTTTTATAGGTATTTTGTTTATTTATTTTGATACGAATTTACATTATTTTATGTGTTTTTTGTATACATTTTTTTATACGTATTTACTTCATTTTATGTGTATTTTGTATATATATTTTTATAGAAATCTACTTTATTTTATGTGTATTCGTATATATATTTTGAAACAAACTTACATTGTTTTATATGTATTTTGCATATCTATTTCAATACAAATTTACCTTATTGTATGTGTTTTTTGTATATTTATTTTAATACAAATTTAATTTTTTGATGTGTATTTTGGTATATATATTTTTATAAAAAAAAAGCGTTATTTTTTGGGTATTTTGCTTCTTTATTTTCATACAAATTTACATTATTTTATTAATATTCTGTGAATTTATTTTGATACGATTTTACATTATTCTATTTGTGTTTTGTACATATTTTTTTTATACAAATTAACGTTATTTTAAGTGTATTTGTTTATGTATTTTCATTCAAATTTACATTATTTTATGTGTATTTTGTGTATGTATTTCAATACAAATTTACCTAATTTTATGTGTATTTTGTATATTTATTTTCATACAAATTTAAAATATTTTTGTGTATTTTTGTACATAGTTTGATACAAATTTAGGTTATTTTATGTGTATTTTGTATATCTATTTTCATACAAATACACATTCTTTTATTGATATTTTGTTTATTTATTTTGACGCGAATTTTATGTGAATTTGTTTTCATTTCATAAAAATTTACATTATTTTATGTATTTTGTACATGTATTTAAATACATTTAACTAATTATATGTGTATTTTGTATATCTATTTTCATACAAATTGAAATTTATTTTTTTGTTTTTTTGTATAGATTTTTATTCAAATTTTCGTAATCTTATAAAAATATATATACCAAAATATACATCATATATTTAAATTTGCATTGAAATAAATATACAAAATGCACATACAATAAGGTAAATTTGTATTGAAAGAGATATGCAAAAATACATATAAAACAATGTAAATTTGTTTCAATATATATATACGAATACAAATAAAAAAACGTAGATTTTTATAAAAATATATATACAAAATACACTTAAAATTACGTAAATACGTATAAAAAAATGTATACAAAATACACATAAAATAATGTAAATTCGAATTAAAATAAATAAACAAAATACCAATAAAAGAATGTGTATTTGGATAAATATAAATATACAAAATACACATACAAAATAAACATAAAATAAGGTAGATTTGTAAAAAAATATATGTACAAAATACACATAAAATAATGTAAATTTATATAAAAATATATATACAAATACACATAAAATACCATGAATTTGTATAAAAATATATATTCAAAATAAATATTAAATAATGTAAAAGCGTATAAAAATATATATACAAAGTACATATAAAATAATGTAAATTCGTATCAAAATAAATCAACAAAACACCAATAAAATAATATATATTTGAATGAAAATAAATTTACAAAACACTTATAACATAACTAAAATTTGTATTAAAATATATACAAAAATACATAGAAATAATTTGAGTTTGTATGAAAATAGATATACAAAATACACATAAAACTAGGTAAATTTCTTTTGAAATGTATATACAAAATACCAATAAAATATTGTAAATTTGTGTCAAAATATATAAACAAATACACATAAAATAACGTAAATTTGTATGAAAAATATATACAAAATACACATAGAATAATGTCAATTCGTATCAAAATGAATGAGCAGAATATCAATAAAATAATGTAAATTTGTATGAAAATAAAGATGCAAAATACCCAAAAAATAAAGCATATGTTTATAAAAATACAGATACAAAAATACACATCGAATAATTAAATTTGTATTAAAATTAATATACAAAATGCGTATATAATAAGGTAAATTTGTATTGAAAAAATATGCAACATACACGTTTACTCATACAAATTTATATTATTTTATTGGTATTTTGTTTATTTATTTTGATACGAATTACATGATTATATGTATTTTGTACATATTTAAACATAAAATAACGTAAATTTGTATGAAAATATATACAAAATACACATAGAATAATGTCAATTCGTATCAAAATGAATGAGCAGAATATCAATAAAATAATGTAAATTTGTATGAAAATAAAGATGCAAAATACCCAACAAATAAAGCATATGCTTATAAAAATACAGATACAAAATACACATCGAATAATTAAATTTATATTAAAATTAATATACAAAATGCGTATATAATAAGGTAAATTTGTATTGAAAAATATGCAACATACACGTTTACTCATACAAATTTATATTATTTTATTGGTATTTTGTTTATTTATTTTGATACGAATTACATGATTATATGTGTATTTTGTACATATTTTTTTACACGTATTTACATTATTTAATGTGTATTTTGTTTATATATTTTCATACAAATTTACGTTATTATATGTATTTGTATAAATATTTTGATACAAATTTACTTATTTCATGTATTTTGTATATATTTCAATTCAAATTTAGCTTATTTTGTGTGTATTTTGTATATATTTTCATACAAATTTAATTACTTCTGTGTATTTTGTATATAGCTTTATACAAATTTACGTTATTTTATGTCTATTTTGTATATTTATATTTATACAAATACACATTCTTTATTGGTATTTTGTTTATTTATTTTGATACGAATTTACATTATTTTATGTGTATTTTGTATACAATTTTATACGTATTTACTTCATTTTATGTGTATTTTGTATATATATTTTTATAGAAATCTACGTTATTTTATGTGTATTCGTATATATATTTTGAAACAAACTTACATTGTTTTATATGTATTTTGCATATCTATTTCAATACAAATTTACCTTATTGTATGTGTTTTTTGTATACTTATTTAAATACAAATTTAATTTTTTGATGTGTATTTTGGTATATATATTTTTATAAATAAAAAAAATGCGTTATTTTATGGGTATTTTGCTTCTTTATTTTCATACAAATTTACATTATTTTATTAATATTCTGTGTATTTATTTTGATACGATTTTACATTATTCTATTTGTGTTTTGTACATATTTTTTTTATACAAATTTACGTTATTTTAAGTGTATTTGTTTATGTATTTTCATTCAAATTTACATTATTTTATGTGTATTTTTTGTATGTATTTCAATACAAATTTACCTAATTTTATGTGTATTTTGTGTATTTATTTTCATACAAATTTAAAATATTTTTGTGTATTTTTGTTTATAGTTTGATACAAATTTTAGGTAATTTTATGTGTATTTTGTATATCTATTTTCATACAAATACACATTCTTTTATTGATATTTTGTTTATTTATTTTGAACCGAGTTTTATGTGAATTTGTTTTCATTTCATACAAATTTACATTATTTTATGTGTATTTTGTACATGTATTTAAATATAAATTTAATTAATTATATGTGTATTTTGTAAATCTATTTTCATACAAATTGAAATTTATTTTTTTGTTTTTTTGTATATATTTTTATTCAAATTTTCGTAATCTTATAAAAATATATATACCAAAATACACATAAAATATTTAAATTTGCATTGAAATAAATATACAAAATGCATATACAATAAGGTAAATTTGTATTGAAAGAGATATGCAAAAATACATATAAAACAATGAAAATTTGTTTCAAAATATATGTACGAATACAAATAAAAAAACGTAGATTTCTATAAAAATTTATATACAAAATACACATAAAATTAAGTAAATACGTATAAAAAAATGTATTCAAAATACACATAAAATAATGTAAATTCGAATTAAAATAAATAAACAAAATACCAATAAAAGAATGTGTATTTGGATAAATATAAATATACAAAATACACATACAAAATAAACATAAAATAAGGTAGATTTGTAAAAAAATATATGTACAAAATACACATCAAATAATGTAAATTTATATAAAAATATATATACAAATACACATAAAATACCATGAATTTGTATAAAAATATATATTCAAAATAAATATTAAATAATGTAAAAGCGTATAAAAATATATATACAAAGTACATATAAAATAATGTAAATTCGTATCAATATAAATCAACAAAACACCAATAAAATAATATATATTTGAATGAAAATAAATTTACAAAATACACATAACATAACTAAAATTTGTATTAAAATACATTCAAAAATACATAGAAATAATTTGAGTTTGTATGAAAATAGATATACAAAATACAAATAAAATTAGGTAAATTTCTTTTGAAATGTATGTACAAAATACCCATAAAATATTGTAAATTTGTGTCAAAATATATAAACAAATACACATAAAATAACGTAAATTTGTATGAAAAATATATACAAAATACACATTGAATAATGTCAATTCGTATCAAAATGAATGAGCAGAATATCAATAAAATAATGTAAATTTGTATGAAAATAAAGATGCAAAATACCCAAAAAATAAAGCATATGTTTATAAAAATACAGATACAAAAATACACATCGAATAATTAGATTTGTATTAAAATTAATATACAAAATGCGTATATAATAAGGTAAATTTGTATTGAAAAAATATGCAACATACACGTATACTCATACAAATTTATATTATTATATTGGTATTTTGTTTATTTATTTTGATACGAATTAAATGATTATATGTGTATTTTGTACATATTTTTTTATACGTATTTACATTATTTAATGTGTATTTTGTTTATATATTTTCATACAAATTTACGTTATTATATGTGCATTTGTATAAATATTTTGATACAAATTTACTTTATTTCATGTATTTTGTATATATATTTCAATTCAAATTTAGCTTATTTTGTGTGTGTTTTGTATATATTTTCATACAAATTTAATTACTTCTGTGTATTTTTGTATATAGTTTTATATAAATTTACGTTATTTTATGTGTATTTTGTATATTTATATTTATACAAATACACATTCTTTTATTGGTATTTTTTTATTTATTTTGATACGAATTTACATTATTTTATGTGTTTTTTGTATACATTTTTTTATACGTATTTACTTCATTTTCTGTGTATTTTGTATATATTTTTTTTTATAGAAATCTACGTTATTTTATGTGTATTCGTATATATATTTTGAAACAAATTTACATTATTTTATATGTATTTTTTATATCTATTTCAATACAAATTTACCTTATTGTATGTGTTTTTTGTATATTTATTTTAATACAAATTTAATTTTTTGATGTGTATTTTGGTATATATATTTTTATAAAAAAAAAAAAATGCGTTATTTTATGGGTATTTTGCTTCTTTATTTTCATACATATTTACATTATTTTATTAATATTCTGTGTATTTATTTTGATACGATTTTACATTATTCTATTTGTGTTTTGTACATATTTTTTTATACAAATTTACGTTATTTTAAGTGTATTTGTTTATGTATTTTCATTCAAATTTACATTATTTTATGTGTATTTTGTGTATGTATTTCAATACAAATTTACCTAATTTTATGTGTATTTTATATTTTTATTTTCATACAAATTTAAAATATTTTTGTGTATTTTTGTATATAGTTTGATACAAATTTAGTTTATTTTATGTGTATTTTGTATATCTATTTTCATACAAATACATATTCTTTTATTGATATTTTGTTTATTTATTTTGACGCGAGTTTACATTATTTAATGTGTATTTTGTATATATATTTTTTATACGTATTTACATCATTTCATCTGTATTTTGTATAGTTTTAAACAAATTTATATTATTTAATGTGTATTTTGTATAAATATATATATTTATACAAATATACATTCTTTTATTGGTATTTTGTTTATTTATTTTGATACTAATTTACATTATTTTATGTGTATTTTGTATACATTTTTTATACGTATTTACTTAATTTTATGTTTATTTTGTATATATATTTTTATAGAAATCTACCTTATTTCATGTGTATTCGTATATATATTTTGAAACAAATTTACATTGTTTATATGTATTTTGCATATCTATTTTTGTGTATTCTGTATTTATTTTTGTTATATATAGAATAATGTAAAATCGTATCAAAATAGGTACAGAGAATATCAATAAAATAATTTAAATTTGTATGAAAATAAAGATGCAAAATACCCATATGATAAAGCATTTTTTTTTTAAATGCATATACAAAAATACACATAGAATAATTAAATTTGTATTAAAATTAATATACAAAATGCACACATACAATAAGGTAAATTTGTATTGAAAAAAAACGTAAAATACAAATAAAACAGTGTAAATTTGTTTCAAAATATATATACGAATACACATAAAATAACGTAGATTTCTATAGAAATATATATACAAAATACACATGAAATTATGTAAATACGTATAAAAATATATATATATATATATATATAAAATACATATTAAGTAATGTAAATTCGTGACAAAATAAATAAACAAAATATCATGAAAAGAATGTGTATTTGTATGAAAATAAATAGTAGATAATAAATTTGTATGTAATATATATGCAAGATACACATTAAATAATGTAAATATGTATAAAAAAAAAATTATACAAAAAAACAAATAGAATAATGTAAAATCGTATCAAAATAAATACACCGAATATCAATAAAATAATGTAAATTTGTATGAGAATAAAGATGCAAAATTCCCATCAAATAGCGCATTTCTTATAAAAATATATATACCAAAATACACATAAAATATTTAAATTTGTATTGAAATAAATATACAAAATGCACATACAATAAGGTAAACTTCTGTTGAAAGAGATATGCAAAAATACATATAAAAAATTGTAAATTTGTTTCAAAATATATATACGAATACACATAAAATAACGTAGATTTCTATAAAAATATATATACAAAATACACATAAAATTAGGTAAATACGTATAAAAAAATGTAAACAAAATACACATAAATAATATAAACTCGAAACAAAATAAATAAACAAAATACCAGTATTTTTACTGGTATTTTGTTTATTTATTTTGATACGATTTTTATGTGTATTTTGTATTCATTTTTTTATACGTATTTACTTCATTTTATGTGTATTTTGTATATTTTTATATATTTAAACAAATACATTGTTTTATATTTATTTTGCATATATGTTTCAATACAAATTTACCTTACAGTATGTGCATTTTTTATATTTATTTTAATACAAATTTTAATATTTTATATGTATTTTGGTATATATATTTTTATAAAAAAATGTGTTATTTTATGGCTATTTTGCATCTTTATTTTCATACAAATTTACATTATTTAATTAATATTCTGTGTATTTATTTTGATACGATTTTTCATTATTCTATTTGTGTTTTGTATATATTTTTTTATACATATTTACATTATTTAATTAGTATTTTCTATATATATTTGATACAAATTTACGTTATTTTAAGTGTATATGTTTATATATTTTCATTCAAATTTCCATTATTTTATGTGTATTTTGTATATGTATTTCAATACAAATTTACCTAATTTTATGTGTATTTTGTATATTTATTTTCATACAAATTTAAATTATTTTTGTGTATTTTTGTATATAGTTTTATACAAACTTAGGTTATTTTATGAGTATTTTGTATATCTATTTTCATACAAATACACATTCTATTATTGATATTTTGTTTATTTATTTTGTCGAGAATTTAAATTATTTAATGTGTATTTTGTATATATATATATATATATATATATATATATATATATATATATATATATATATATATATATATATATATATATATATATATATATATATATATATTTTTATACGTATTTACATCATTTCATGTGTATTTTGTATATATATTTCTATAGAAATCTACGTTATTTTTTGTGTATTCGTTTATAGATTTTTAAACAAATTTACGCTTTAATGTGAATTTTGTAAATTTTTTCAATACAAATTTACCTTATTGTACGTGCATTTTGTATATTAATATTAATACAAATTTAATTATTCTATGTGTATTTTTGTATATGTATTTTTAAAAAAATATGCTTTATTTTATGGGTATTTTTCATCTTTATTTTCATTCAAAATTACATTATTTTATTGATATTCTGTGTATTTATTTTGATACGATTTTACATTATTCTATGTGTATTTTGTATATATTTTTCATTTAATTTAGCTTATTTTATGTGTATTTTCTATATCTATTTATTTTAATACATTATAAAAAATGCGTTATTTTATGGGTATTTTGCATCTTAATTTTCATACAAATTTACATTATTTAATTAATATTTTCTGTATTTTTTTTATACGATTTTACATTATTTTATTTGTGTTTTGTATATATTTTTTTATACATATTTAAATTATTTAATGTGTTTTTTGTATATATATTTGATACAAATTTACGTTATTTTAAGTCTATATGTTTATATATTTTCATTCAAATTTACATTATTTTATGTGTATTTTGTATATGTATTTCAATACAAATTTACCTAATTTTATATGTTTTTTGTATATTTATTTTCATACAAGTTTAAATTATTTTTGTGTATTTTTGTTTATAGTTTTATGCAAATTTAGGCTATTTTATGTGTATTTTGTATATCTAATTTCATACAAACACACATTCTTTGTTTATTTATTTTGACACGAATTAACATTATTTAATGTGTATTCTGTATATATATTTTTATACGTATTTACATTATTTCAAGTGTATTTTGTATATATATTTCTATAGAAATCTACGTTATTATATGTGTATTCGTATATATATTTTGAAACAAATTTACATTATTTTATGTGTATTTTGCATATTTTTTCAATACAAATTTACCTTATTGTATGTGCATTTTGTATATTAATTTTAATACTAATTTGATTAATCTATGTGTATTTTTGTATATATATTTTTATAAAAATATGCTTTATTTTATGGGTATTTTGCATCTTTATTTTCATACAAATTCACATTATTTTATTGATATTCTGTGTATTTATTTTAATATGATTTTACATTATTCTATGAGTATTTTGTATATATATTTTATATAAAATGTATTTGTTTTCATTTCATACAAATCTACATTATTTTATGTATTTTTTGTACATGTATACACATAAAATATTTAAATTTGTATTGAAATAAATATACAAAATGCACATACAATAAGGTAAACTTCTGTTGAAAGAGATATGCAAAAATGCATATAAAACAATGTAAATTTGTTTCAAAATATATATACGAATACACATAAAATAACGTAGATTTCTATAAAAATATATATACAAAATACACATAAAATTAAGTAAATACGTCTAAAAAAATGTAAACAAAATACACATAAAATAATGTAAATTCGAAACAAAATAAATAAACAAAATACCAATAAAAGAATGTGTATTTGTATAAATATAAATGTACAAAATACACATACAAAATAAACATAAAATAAGGTAAATTTGTAATGAAATATATGTACAAAATACACATAAAATAATGTAAATTTATATGAAAATATATATACAAATACACATAAAATACCATGAATTTGTATAAAATTATATATTCAAAATAAATATTAAATAATGTAAATGCGTATAAAAATATATATACAACGTACATATAAAATAATGTAAATTCGTATCAATATAAATCAACAAAATACCAATAAAATAATATATATTTGAATGAAAATAGATTTACAAAATAAACATAATATAACTAAAATTTGTATTGAAATATATACAAAAATACATAAAAATAATTTGAGTTTGTATGAAAATAGATATTCAAAATACATATAAAACTAGGTAAATTTCTTTTGAAATATATATACAAAATACCCATAAAATATTGTAAATTTGTGTCAAAATATATAAACAAATACACATAAAATAACTTAAAATAACGTAAATATGTATCAAATATATATACAAAAATCACATTAAATAATGTAAATATGTATAAAAAAATATATACAAAACATAAATAAAATAATGTAAAATCGTATCAAAATAAATACAGAAAATATTAATAAAATAATGTAAATTTGTATGAAAATTAAGATGCAAAATACCCATAAAAGAACGCATTTTTTATAAAAATATATATACGAAAAAAACATAAAATATTTGATTTTGTTTTAAAATAAATAGATATACATTCTTTTATGGGTATTTTGTTTATTTATTTTGTTTCGAATTTACATGAGTTTATGTGTATTTTGTTTACATTTTTATAAGTTTTTACTTAATTTTATGTGTATTTTGTATATATATTTTTATAGAAATCTACGTTATTTTATGTGTATTCGTATATATATTTTGAAACAAATTTACATTGTTTTATATGTATTTTTGCATATCTCTTTCAATAGAAGTTTACCTTATTGTATGTGCATTTTGTATATTTATTTCAATACAAATTTAAATATTTTATGTGTATTTTGGTATATATATTTTTATAAGAAATGCGCTATTTGATGGGAATTTTGCATCTTTATTTTCAGACAAATTTACATTATTTTATTAATATTCGGTGTATTTATTTTGATACGATTTTATATTATTCTATTTGTTTTTTGTATATATATATTTTTTATACATATTTACATTATTTAAATGTATCTTGCATATATATTACATACAAATTTATTATCTATTATTTATTTTCATACAAATACACATTCTTTTCATGATATTTTTTTTATTTATTTTGTCAAGAATTTACATTACTTAATATGTATTTTATATATATATTTTTATACGTATTTACATAATTTCAAGTGTATTTTTTATATATATTTCTATAGAAATCTACGTTATTTTATGTGTATTCGTATATATATTTTGAAACAAATTTACTCTGTTTTATTTGTATTTTGCGTTTTTTTTTCAATACAAATTTACCTTATTGTATGTGTGCATTTTGTATATTAATTTTAATACAAATTTAATTATTCTATGTGTATTTTTGTATATGTATTTAAAAAAAAAATGCTTTATCATATGGGTATTTTGCATCTTTATTATCATACAAATTTAAATTATTTTATTGATATTCTGTGTACTTATTTTGATACGATTTTACATTATTCTATGTATAACAAAAATAAATACTGAATACACAAAAATAGATATGCAAAATACATATGAACAATGTAAATTTGTTTCAAAATATATATACGAATACACATGAAATAAGGTAGATTTCTATAAAAATATATACAAAATACACATAAAATTAAGTAAATACGTATAAGAAATGTATACAAAATACACATAAAATAATGTAAATTAGTATCAAAATGAATAAACAAAATACCAATAAAAGAATGTGTATTTGTATAAATATATACATACAAAATACACATTAAATAATATAAATTTGTTTAAAACTATACAAAATACAGATGAAATTATGTAAATACGTATAAAAATATATATACAAAATACACATTAAATAATGTAAATTCGCGTCAAAATACATAAACAAAATATCAATAAAAGAATGTGTATTTGTATGAAAATAGATATACAAAATACACATAAAATAACCTAAATTTGTATCAAACTATATACAAAAATACACAAAATTATTTTAAATTTGTATGGAAATAAATATACAAAATACACATAAAATTAGGTAAATTTGTATTGAAATACATACACAAAATACACATAAAATAATGTAAATTTGAATGAAAATACATAAACAAATACACTTAAAATAACGTAAATTTGTATAAAAAAATATGTACAAAACACAAATAGAATAATGTAAAATCGTATCAAAATAAATACACAGAATATTAATAAAATAATGTAAATTTGTATGAAAATAAAGAAGCAAAATACCCATAAAATAACGCATTTTTTTTTATAAAATATATATACCAAAATACACATCAAAAAATTAAATTTGTATTAAAATAAATATACAAAAAACACATACAATAAGGTAAATTTGTATTGAAATAGATATGCAAAATACATATAAAACAATGTAAATTTGTTTCAAAATATATATACGAATACACGTAAAATAACGTAGATTTCTATAAAAATATATATACAAAACACACATAAAATGAAGTAAATACGTATAAAAAAAATGTATACAAAATACACATAAAATAATGTAAATTCGTATCAAAATAAATAAACAAAATACCAATAAAAGAATGTGTATTTGTATGAATATAAATATACAAAATACACATAAGATAACGTAAATTTATATAAAACTATATACAAAAATACACAGAAGTAATTAAATTTGTATGAAAATATATACAAATTACACACGAAATAAGCTAAATTTGAATTGAAATATATATACAAAATACATGAAATAAAGTAAATTTGTATCAAAATATTTATACAAATACACATATAATAACGTAAATTTGTATGAAAATATATAAACAAAATACACATTAAATAATGTAAATACGTATAAAAAAATATGTACAAAATACACATATAATCATGTAATTCGTATCAAAATAAATATACAAAATACCAATAAAATAATGTAAATTTGTATGAGTAAACGTGTATGTTGCATATTTTTTCAATACAAATTTACCTTATTATATACGCATTTTGTATATTATTTTTAATATATGTGTATTTGAATATATATTTTGATACAAATTTACATTATTTTATGTATTTTCTATATTTATTTCAATTCAAATTTAGCTTATTTTATGTGTCTTTTGTATATCTATTTTCATACAAATTTAATTATTTTTGTTTATTTTTGTATATAGTTTTATACAAATTTACGTTATTTTATGTGTATTTTGTATATTTATATTTATACAAGTAAACATTTTTTTATTGGCATTTAGTTTATTTATTTTGATACGAATTTACATTATTTTTTGTGTATTTTGTATACATTTTCTTATACGTATTTACTTCATTTTATGTGTATTTTGTATATATATTCTTATAGAAATCTACGTTATTTTATGTGTATTCGTATATATATTTTGAAACAAATTTACATTGTTTTATGTGTATTTTGCATATCTATTTCAATACAAATTTACCTTATTGTATGTGCATTTTGTATATTTATTGTAAAATAAATTTAAATATTTTATGTGTATTTTAGTATATATATTTTCATAAAAAATGCGTTGTTTTATGGGTATTTTGCATCTTTATTTTCATACAAATTTACATTATTTTATTAATATTCTGTGTATTTATTTTGATACTATTTTACATTATTCTATTTGTGTTTTGTATATATTTTTTTTATACATATTTACATTATTTAATGTATTATGTATATATTTCATACAAATTTACGTTATTTTAAGTGTATTTGTTTATATATTTTCATTCAAATTTACATTATTTTATGTGTATTTTGTATATGTATTTCAATAGAAATTTAACTAGTTTTATGTGTATTTTGTATATATATTTTATACAAATTTAAATTATTTTGTGGTTTTTTTTAATAGAGTTTTATACAAATTTACAATTTTTTATTTTATATATCTATTTTCATACAAATACACATTCTTTTATTGATATTTTGTTTATTTATTTTGATGCGAATTTACATTATTTAATGTGTATTGTGTATATATATTTTTATACGTATTTACGTCATTTCATGTGTATTTTTTTTATATATTTCTATAGAAATATACGTTATTTTATGTGTATTCGTATATATATTTTGAAACAAATATACATTGTTTTATGCGTATTTTGTATATATTTTCAATACAAATTTCCCTTATTTTACGTGCATTTTGTATATTAATTTTAATACAAATTTAATTATTCTATGTGTATTCTTGTATATGTATTTTAAAAAAAATATGCTTTATTTTATGGGTATTTTGCATCTTTATTTTCATACAAAATTAAATTATTTTATTGATATTCTGTGTATTTATTTTGATACGATTTTACATTATTCTATGTATATTTTGTATATCTATTTTATACAAATGTACGCTATTTTATGTGAATTTGTTTTCATTTCATACAAATTTACATTATTTTATGTGTATTTTGTACATGTATTTAAATACAAATTTAACTAATTATATGTGTATTTTGTATATCTATTTTCATACAAATTGAAATTTATTTTTTTGTTTTTTTGTATATATTTTTATTCAAATTTTCGTAATTTTATATGTATTTTGTATGTTTATTTTTTTTACAAATATACGTTCTTTTATCGGAATTTTGTTTATTTATTTTGATACGAATTTTCATTTTTTTAGGTGTATTTGATATATATATTTTTATACTTATTTACATAATTTTATATGTATTTTGAATATATATTTTCATAGACATTTACTCTATATGTATATACAAAAAAACACAAAAATAATTTAAATTTGTATGAAAATAAATATACAAAATACACATAAAATTAGGTAAATTTGTATTGAAATACATATACAAAATACACTTAAAATAATGTAAATTATATAAACAAATACTCTTAAAATGACGTTAATTTGTATAAAATATATATAAAAAATACACATTAAATAATGTAAATATGTATAAAAAAATATATACAAAACACAAATAGTATAATATAAAATCGTATCAAAATATATACACAGAATATTAACAAAATAATGTACATTTGTATGAAAACTAAAATGCAAAATACCTATAAAATAACGCATTTTTTATAAAATTATATATACCAAAATACACATAAAATATTTGAATTTGTATTAAAATAAATATACAAAATGCACATACAATAAGGTAAATTTGTATTGAAATAGATATGCAAAAAACATATAAAACAATGTAAATTTGTTTCAAAATATATATACGAATACACATAAAATAACGTAGATTTCTATAAATATATATATACAAAATACAAATAAAATTAAGTAAATACGAATCAAAAATGTATTCAAAATACACATAAAATAATGTAAATTCGTATAAATATAAATAAACAAAATACCAATAAGAGAATGTGTATTTGTATAAATATAAATATACAAAATGCACATAAAATAACGTAAATTTGTATAAAACTATATACAAAAATACACAGCAGTAATTAAATTTGCATGAAAATAGATATACAAAATACACACAAAATAAGCTAAATTTGAATTGAAATATATATACAAAATACATAAAATAAAGTAAATTCGTTTCAAAATATTTTTAACAAATACACATATAATACCGTAAATTTGTAAAAAAAATATATAAACAAAATACACATTAAGTAATGTAAATACGTATAAAAAAATATTTACAAAATACACCAATAATCAAGTCATTCGTATCAAAATAAATAAACAAAAAACTAATTAAATAATGTAAATTTGTATGAGAAAACATATACAAAATACACATAAAATAACGTTTTAAGTTTCTACAAAAATATATGTACAAAAATGCACATAAAATTAGTTTGCATAAAAAAATATATACAAAACACACATTAGATAACGTAAACGAGTATAAAAATATGTATACAAAATACCTATGAAATAATCTAAATTCGTATCGAGTTAAATTAAGAAAATAACAATAAAATAATGTAATTTTGGATGAAAATATATATAGAAAACACACATAAAATAACCTAAATACAAATACAAATATACACATTAAATAATTTAAAATTGAATGAAATAAATATACAAAATAAACATAAAATAAGGTAAATTTGTAATAAAATATATGTAAGAATACACATAAAATAATATAAATTTGTATGAAAATATATATACAAATACACATAAAATAACATGAATTTGTATAAAATGTTTCAAAATATATACGAATACACACAATAAAATAACGTAAATTTTTATGAAAATGTATATATAAAATACACATAAAATAGTTTAAATACGTAGAAAAATATATATACAAAATACACATAAAATAATGTAAATTCGTAAAAAATTTAATACACAAAATTCCAATAAAAGAATGTATATTTGTAGAAAATATATATACAAAAAACAAATAAAATAACTAAAATTTGTATAAAAATATATACAAAAATACACAAAAATAATTTAAATTTGTTTGAAAATAGATATGCAAAATACACATAAAGTTAGGCAAATTTGTATTGAAATACATATACAAAACTCACATAAAATAATGAAATTTGTATGAAAATATATAAACAAATACATATAAAATCACGTAAATTTGGATAAAATATATATATACAAAATATACATTAAATATTTTAAATATGTATAAAAATAAATATACAAAATGCACATACAATAAAGTAAATTTGTATTGAAAACATATACAAATAACATATAAAAATATATGAAAATGCACATATAAAATAATGTAAATTTGTTTCAAAACAATATATATACAAATACACACACTAAATAATGTAAAAATATAAAAACGTAAATTTCTATAAAAATATATACAAAATACACATAAAATTAATTTAAATACGTATAAAAAAATGTATACAAAATACACATAAAATAATGTAATTTCGAATTAAAATACATATCAAATAATGTAAATTTGAATGAAAATATAAAAACATATACACTTAAAATAACGTAAATTTGTATAAAATATATATGCAAGATACACATTAAATAATGTAAATGTGTATAAAAATATATATCCACAAAACAAATAGAATACTGTAAAATCGTATCAAAATAAATACACAGAATATCAATAAAATAATGTAAATTTGTGTATGAAAATAAAGATGCAAAATTCCCAAAATTATCGCATTTTATAAAAATATATATACCAAAATACACATAAAATATTTAAATTTGTATTGAAATAAATATACAAATGCATATACAGTAAGGTAAATTTGTATTAAAAGAGATATTCAAAATACATATAAAACAATGTAAATTTGTTTCAAAATATATATGAATACACATAAAATAAAAGTAGATTTCTATAGAAATATATATACAAAATACATATGAAATTATGTAAATACGTATAAAAATATATATACAAAATACATATCAAATAATGTAAATTCGTGTCAAAATAAATAAACAAATATCATGTAAAGAATGTGTATTTGTATAAAAATAGATAATAGATGATAAATTTGTATAAAATATATATGCAAGATACTCATTAAATAATGTAAATATGTATAAAAAAGTATATACAAAAAACAAATAGAATAATGTAAATTCGTATCAAAATAAATACACCGAAAATTAATAAAATAATGTAAATTTGTATGAAAATAAAGATGCAAAATTCCAATAAAATAGCGCATTTCTTATAAAAATATATATACCAAAATACACATAAAATTTTTAAATTTGTATTGAAATAAATATACAAAATGCACATACAATAAGGTAAATTTGTATTGAAAGAGATATGCAAAAATACATATATAACAATATAAATTTTTTTCAAAATATATATACGAATACAAATCAAAAAACGTAGATTTCTATAAAAAATATATATACAAAATACACATAAAATTAAGTAAATACGTATAAAAAAATGTATACAAAATACACATAAAATAATGTAAATTCGATTTAAAATAAATAAACAAAATACCAATAAAAGAATGTGTATTTGGATAAATATAAATATACAAAATACATATACAAAATAAACATAAAATAAGGTAGATTTGTAATAAAATATATGTAAAAAATACACATAAAATAATGTAAATTTATATGAAAATATATATACAAATACACATAAAATGCCATGAATTTGTATAAAAATATATATACAAAATAAATATTAAATAATGTAAAAGCGTATAAAAATATATATACAAAGTACATATAAAATAATGTAAATTCGTATCAATATAAATCAACAACACACCAATAAAATAATATATATATGAATGAAAATAAATTTACAAAATACACATAACATAACTAAAATTTGTATTAAAATATATACAAAAATACATAGAAATAATTTGAGTTTGTATGAAAATAGATATACAAAATACACATAAAACTAGGTAAATTTCTTTTGAAATGTATATACAAAATAACCATAAAATATTGTAAATTTGTGTCAAAATATATAAACAAATACAAATAAAAAAGTTAATTTTTATTAAAAATATATAAAAAATACACATAGAATAATGTCAATTCGTATCAAAATGAATGAGCAGAATATCAATAAAATAATGTAAATTTGTATGAAAATAAAGATGCAAAATACCCAAAAAATAAAGCATATGTTTATAAAAATACAGATACAAAAATACACATCGAATAATTAAATTTGTATTAAAATTAATATACAAAATGCGTATATAATAAGGTAAATTTGTATTGAAAAAATATGCAACAGACGTTTACTCATACAAATTTATATTATTTTATTGGTATTTTGTTTATTTATTTTGATACAATTACATGATTATATGTGTATTTTGTACATTTTTATACGTATTTACATTATTTAATGTATTTTGTTTATATATTTCATACAAATTACGTTATTATATATTTGTATAAATATTTTTGACAAATTTACTTTATTTCATGTATTTTGTATATATATTTCAATTCAAATTTAGCTTATTTTGTGTGTATTTTGTATATATTTTCATACAAATTTAATTACTTCTGTGTATATATGTATATAGTTTTATATAAATTTACGTTATTTTATGTGTATTTTGTATATTTATAATTATAAATACACATTCTTTTTATTGGTATTTTGTTTATTTATTTTGATACAATTTACATTATTTATATGTATTTTGTATACATTTTATACGTATTTACTTCATGTTATGTGTATTTTGTATATATATATTTATAGAAATCTACGTTATTTTATGTGTATTCGTATACATATTTTGAAACAAATTTACATTGCTTATGTATTTTGCGTATCTATTTCAATACAAATTTACCTTATTGTATGTGTTTTATATATTTATTTTAATACAAATCTAATTTTTTATGTATTTTGGTATATATATTTTATAAATAAAAAATCCGTTAGTTTATTGGTATATTGTCTTTATAATCATACAAAATAACATAATTTTATTAATATTCTGTGTAAATATTGTGATACGATTTTACCTTATAGTATTTGCGTTTTGTATAGATTGTTTTATACAAATTTACGTTATTTTAAGTGTATTTGTTTATGTATTTTCATTCAAATTTACATTATTTTATGTATTTTGTATATGTATTTCCATACAAATTTACCTAATTTTATGTGTATTTTGTATATTTATTTTCATACAAATTTAAAATATTTTGTGTATTTTTGTATATAGTTTGAGACAAATTTAGGTTATTTTATGTGGATTTTGAATATCTATTAATTATATATACAAAATACAAATGAATTTATGTAAATACGTATAAAAATATATATACAAAATACATATCAAATAATGTAAATTCGTGTCAAAATAAATAAACAAAATATCATGAAAAGAATGTATTTGTATGAAAATAGATAATAGATAATAAATTTGTATAAAATATATATGCATGATACACATTAAATAATGTAAATATGTATAAAAAGTATATACAAAAAACAAATAGAATAATGTAAAATCGTATCAAAATAAATACACCGAATATTAATAAAATAATGTAAATTTGTATGAAAATAACGATGCAAAATTCCCAAAAAATAGCGCATTTCTTAAAAAATATATATACCAAAATACACATAAAATTTTTAAATTTGTATTGAAATAAATATACAAAATGCATATACAATAAGGTAAATTTGTATTGAAAGAGATATGCAAAAATACATATAAAACAATGTAAATTTGTTTCAAAATATATATACGAATACAAATAAATAAACGTAGATTTCTATAAAAATATATATACAAAATACATAAAATTAAGTAAATACATAAAAAAATGTATTCAAAATACACATAAAATAATGTAAACTCGAATTAAAATAAATAAACAAAATACCAATAAAAGAATGTGTATTTGGATAAATATAAATATACAAAATACACATACAAAATAAACATAAAATAAGGAAGATTTGTAATAAAATATATGTACAAAATACACATACAATAATGTAAATTTATATGAAAATATATATACAAATACACATAAAATACCATGAATTTGTATAAAAATATATTCAAAATAAATATTAAATAATGTAAGAGCGTATAAAATATATATACAAAGTACATATAAAATGAAAATTAAGATGCAAAATACCTATAAAATAACGCATTTTTTATAAAATTATTGATACCAAAATACACATAAAATATTTGAACTTGTATTAAAATAAATATACAAAATGCACATACAATAAGGTAAATTTGTATTGAAATAGATATGGAAAATACATATAATGTAAATTTGTTTCAAAATATATATACGAATACACATAAAATAACGTAGATTTCTATAAAAATACATATACAAACTAAACATAAAATAAAGTAAATACGTATAAAAAATGTATACAAAATACACATAAAATAATGTAAATTCGTATAAATGTAAATAAACAATATACCAATAAAAGAATGTGTATTTGTATAAATATAAATATACAAAATGCACATAAAATAACGTAAATTTATATAAAACTATATACATAAAATAACGCAAATTTCTATAAAATATATGTACAAAAATGAACATTAGATAAATTTGCATAAATATATATATACAAAACACACATTAGATAATGTAAATGAGTATAAAAATATGTATACAAAATACCATTGAAATAATCTAAATTCGTATCAATTTAAATTCAGAAATACCAATAAAATAATGTAATTTTGGATGAAAATATATATACAAAATACACATAAAATAACCTAAATACAAATACAAATATACACATAAAATAATTTAAAATTGAATGAAATAAATATACAAAATAAACATAAAATAAGGTAAATTTGTAATGAAATATATGAAAAAATACACATAAAATAATATAAATTTGTATGAAAATATATATACAAATACACATTAAATAACATGAATTTGTATAAAATTTGTATCAAAATATATACTTATACACACAATAAAATAACGTAATTTTTTTATGAAAATGTATATACAAAATACACATAAAATAATTTAAATACGTAGAAAAATATATATACAAAAAACACATAAAATAGTGTAAATATGTATGAAAATATATAAACAAATACACATAAAATAATATAAATTTGGATAAAAAATATATACAAAATTAACATTAAATAATGTAAATATATATATAAAAAAATATATACAAAAAACACATAGAATAATGTTAAATCGTATCAAAATAAATAAAGAGAATATCAATAAAATAATGTAAATTTGTATGAAAATAAAGATGCAAAATATCCATATAATAACGCATATTTGCATAAAAATATATATACAAAAATACATATAAAATAATTAAATTTGTATTAAAATAAATATACAAAATGCACGTACAATAAAGTAAATTTGTATTGAAATAGATATGCAAAATACACATTAATAATGTAAATTTGTATCAAAATATATATACGAATACTCATAAAATAGAGTAAATTTCTATGAAAATATACATACAAAATAGATATACAAAATACACATATAACTAGTTAAATTTGTATTTAAATACATGTACAAAAAACACATAAAATAATGTAGATTTGTATGAAATGAAAAGAAATACATTTTATATAAAATATATATACAAAATACACATAGAATAATGTAAAATCATATCAAAATAAATACACAGAATATCAATAAAATAATGTAAATTTGTATGAAAATAAAGATGCAAAATACCCATAAAATAAAGGATATTTTTATAAAAATACATATACATAAATACACATAGATTAATCAAATTTGTATTAAAATTAATATACAAAATGCACATACAATAAGGTAAATTTGTATTAAAAAAATATGCAAAATACACATAAAACAATGTAAATTTGTTTCAAAATATATATACGAATACACATAAAATAACGCAGATTTCTATAGAAATATATATACAAAATACACTTGAAATAATGTAAATACGTATAAAAATATATATATACAAAATACACATTAAATAATGTTAATTCGTGTCAAAATAAATAAACAAAATATCATGAAAAGAAGGTGTATTTGTATGAAAATAGATATAGAAAATACACATAAAATAACCTAAATTTGTATAAAACTATATACAAAAATACACAAAAATAATTTAATCTTGTATGAAAATAAATATACAAAAAACATATAAAATTAGGTAAATTTGTATTGAAATACATATACAAAATACACATAAAATAATGTAAATTTGAATGAAAATATATAAACATATAGACTTAAAATAACGTAAATTTGTATCAAATATATATACAAAAAACACATTAAATAATGTAAATATGTATAAAAAATATATACAAAACAAATAAAATAATGTAAAATCGTATCAAAATAAATACAGAAAATATTAATAAAATAATGTAAATTTGTATGAAAATTAAGATGGAAAATACCCATAAAATAACGCATTTTTTTATAAAAATATATAAAATATTTGATTTTGTATTAAAATAAATAGATATACAAAATACACATAAAATAAGCTAAATTTGAATTGAAATATATATACAAAATACATAAAATAATGTAAATTTGTATCAAAATACTTATACAAATACACATATAATAACGTAAATTTGTATAAAAATATATAAACAAAATACACATTAAATAATGTAAATACTTATAAAAAAATGTACAAAATACACAAATAATCATGTAATTCGTATCAAAATAAATAGACAAAATACCAATAAAAAAATGTAAATTTCTATGAGAAAACATACAAAATACACATAAATAACGCAAATATCAATAAAAATATATATAATATAATATATTTTTATACATATTTAAAATATTTAATGTATATTTTGTATATATATTTTATCCAAATTTACGTTATTTTATATGTATTTGTTTATATATTTTCATATAAATTTACATTATTTTATGTGAGTTTTGTATATGTATTTCAATACAAATTTGCCTAACTTTATGTGTATTTTGCATATCTATTTTCAAACAAATTTAAATTATTTTTGTGTATTTTTGTATATATTTTTATACAAATTTTAGTTATTTTATTTGTTTTTTGTATATATATTTTCCTACAAATATACATTCTTTTATTGGAATTTTGTGTATATAATTTTTTACGAATTTACATTATTTTATGTGTATTTTGTATATATATTTTTCTACGTATTTAAATTATTTTATGTGTATTTTATATATACATTTTCATAAAAATTTTCAAAAAAATGTGTGTATTCGTATATATTTTGAAACAAATTTTATACAAATTCATGTTATTTTATGTGTATTTGTATATATATTTTCATACAAATTTATATTATTTTATGTGTATTCTTACATATATTTTATTACAAATTTACCTTATTTTATGTTTATTTTGTATATTTATTTCATTTAATATAATCAAATTTAAATTTATTGTATATGCATTTTGTATATTAATTTTAATACAAATTTAATTATTCTATGTGTATTTTTCTATATGTATTTTTATAAAAATATGCTTTATTTTATAGGTATTTTGCATCTTTATTTTCATACAAATTTACGTTATTTTATTGATATTCTGCTCATTCATTTTGATACGATTTGACATTATTCTATGTGTATTTTGTATATATTTTTCATACAAATTTACGTTATTTTATGTGTATTTGTTTATATATTTTGACACAAATTTACAATATTTTATGGGTATTTTGTATATATATTTCAAAAGAAATTTACCTAGTTTTATGTATTTTGAATATCTATTATCATTCAAACTCAAATTATTTTTATGTATTTTTGTATATATTTCAATACAAATTTTAGTAAGGTTATGTGTATTTTGTAAATCTATTTTCATTCAAATATATATTATTTTATTGGTATTTTGTTGATTTATATTGATACGAATTTACATTATTTTATATGTACTTTGTATATATTTTTATACGCATTTACATTATTTAATATTTATTTTGAGTATATAATTTTATACAAATTCATGGTATTTTATGTGTATTTGTAAATATATTTTCATATAAATTTACATTATTTTATGTGTATTTTGTACATATATTTCATTACAAATTTACCTTATTTTATGTTTATTTTGTAAGTGTATTTTGTACATTTATATTTATACAAATACACATTCTTTTATTGGTATTTTGTTTATTTATTTTGTTTCGAATTTACATTATTTTATGTGTATTTTGTTTACATTTTTTTATACGTATTTACTTAATTTTATGTGTATTTTGTATATATATTTTTATAGAAATCTACGTTATTTTATGTGTATTCGTACATATATTTTGAAACAAATTTACATTGTTTTATATGTACAATAAGGTAAATTTGTATTGAAATAGATATGCAAAATACATATAAAGCAATGTAAATTTCTTTCAAAATATGTATACGAATACACATAAAATAACGTAGATTTTTATAAAAATATATATACAAAATACACATAAAATGAAGTAAATACGTATAAAAAATGTATACAAAATACACATAAAATAATGTAAATTCGTATCAAAATAAATAAACAAAATACCAATAAAAGAATGTGTATTTGTATAAATATAAATATACAAAATACACATAAAATAACGTAAATTTATATAAAACTATATACAAAAATACACAGAAGTAATTAAATTTGTATGAAAATATATACAAAACACACACAAAATAAGCTAAATTTGAATTGAAATATATATACAAAATACATGAAATAAAGTAAATTGGTATCAAAATATTTATACAAATACACATATAATAACGTAAATTTGTATGAAAATATATAAACAAAATACACATTAAATAATGTAAATACGTATAAAAAATGTGTACAAAATACACATATAATCATGTAATTCGTATCAAAATAAATAAACAAAATACCAATAAAATAATATAAATTTGTATGAGTAAACGTGTATAAATATAAATGTACAAAATACACATACAAAATAAACATAAAATAAAGTAAATTTGTAATGAAATATATGAACAAAATACACATAGAATAATGTAAATTTATATGAAAATATATATACAAATACACATAAAATACCATGAATTTGTATAAAATTATATATTCAAAATAAATATTAAATAATGTAAATGCGTATAAAAATATATATAAAAGTACATATAAAATAATGTATTTCTTATCTTATCAATGAAAACCTTTACAATAAAACTATTATCCTATTAATGAATTTACCTTACCTATTAATAATAGTGCCTATCACAGTGAAATTCACCACATGCACGACTGCCAAGTCTCTTCCATTCGTCTACCATTCTATTAGCAAACCAATTCCTGCCTGCATGTTTAACAAATCAATATTGATCTAACGACCCATGGCTAAGAGTGCATTATATTTTCTTACTTATCAAGATTTATTTGCGGATAGTTGCAATTCAAAAGAATTAAGAATATTTTATCTATTCCTTTATAGTTAAGCAAATGGGCGCATGTTTGACCGAGTTGAAAAACTTACTAAATTTTATGCTCTATTTTGGAATATGCTGTTTTAGATGAATGCATGTAGTTTTATGAAGCTTTTTCCCGCTTACAAGACCCACGAACATTTACATTTAACGGGGGACCCCTCGGGTATTAGTGGAGGATCCCCGATGGACTGTGAGGTATACGGCCCTGCCTTCATGCGTGGCTACGAAGACCGCTTCAGATTTTACATAAGACAAACGATATCAAATGTTGGCTTTACCATGTAGCAAATAGTTTAGTAATAGTAGTAGTAGTAGCAGTAGTGGTAGTAGTAGTATAGTAGTACAGTGGTAGTGGTAGTAAAAGTAATAGTAGAAGTAGTAGTAGTAGTAGTAGTAGTAGTAGTAGTAGTAGTATTGGGTGCCGGACATACTCCCCCCTTAACATATTCCCTTTTGAACATTTCCCCCTCCGGACATTTCCTCTCATTCATCTATTTAATACGAGCGAAATAACAAATAAATGAATCGTAAAACAGACGACTAAAGAGAATGAACTAATAATAAACAAAAAAAAAAGGGATCAACACAACAAAATATGATAAACACAAAATACTGAAAAAAAACTAAGTAACTATCTAACTGAATATCTAACCAGCTAACTCTTCCTAGCTGTCTGACTAGCTATTAACTAACTATTTAAGTACCTGCCTACCTGCCTGATTTGGTGTGGTTGTTTGTTCAGCTTGGTCACCTACATACAGAGGAAAGACTAAAAACCAAGGACAAAACATTTCAATCCGGCCAATCCCAAGGAGGTTAAATTAAACATTCCTCCCGGCCGTCAGCCTCCTTCTTGCCCCTTCAATGTTGGCGGACAGGGTGCCAGCGAGACCTCAAGCCGCGCGACCCAGGGCCTCATCCATCCTTGACCACCACCATAATAACCAGCACACCACGACCACCAATACCACCACCACAGCCACCGCCAAATCCACCACCATTACCACCACCAATGCTTACAAAAATGACACTCACCTGCTTCTACCTCCACCACCACCACCACCACTACAACCACCACCACCCCTGCCACCAGCCCTACCACTACCACCACAACCTCCACCACAATTACCATCACCACTACTTTCACAAATGACAGTCACCAACGTCCACTACCACCACCACCACCAGCACCACAACCACAACCACCACTATCACCACCACTGGCACTTCCACAAATGGCAGTCACCTCCTACAACTACCAGCACCACAGATACCACTACGACCACCACCACTACCACCATCACAGCTAAGTCACCACCATCACCACCCCAACGCCTTTACCAGAGTAACTACCACTACCAACACCTCCCCCACCACCACTACCACCATTACAGCTAAGTCACCACCACCATCACCACCAGCACCACCTTTGCTTGGGTAATCACCACCACCACCACCACCACCATTACCACCACCAAACCAACATTTTAAGAATTTTATGCGCTGTTGCAGAAACCTCCAGTGGGTATAATGTAATACACCTGTATATCTCTCTCTCTCTCTCTCTCTCTCTCTCTCTCTCTCTCTCTCTCTCTCTCTCTCTCTCTCTCTCTCTCTCTCTCTCTCTCTCTCTCTCTCTCTCTCTCTCTCTCTCTCTCTCTCTCTCTCTCTCTCTCTCTCACACACACACACACACACGTTCATCAGGTCAGGAACACAAATATCATGGCCCGACAAAGCCATTATGCATATTTGCCCAACTTTCCCAACGTTGTAATTACACGCACCACATGTTTTGACGGCAGAGGTAAGTGGTGGCGCCGTGAGGTCAGGGGAAAGTGTCGGGCTCAATCACGATGGGACGGCGGTACGAAGGGTCGACTGCGCTATATAATGTTGTGCAAGGAATAGTGTCCTCGTGACGTTCTCGTGTAACATTCGCGGCCGTGTGTTAGACCTCATCATTATCCAAGCTTCATCTTGCCTTGGGGGAAGTAATAGCATCGTCATTCAAGGCTGTCCCGCTGTTTTTCCCTGTGTTGAATGGATGTTTATCACGTGCTGCCGAAATACTCTACGAAAAGATTATAGACTTGGAAAGCAGATGGTCAATAACTTGGAACTGCGGCATGTGTCAATTCACTGGCCTCTTGTAGTCTTCTTTTCTGCATTTGTACCCATCCATATAAGATCAAGCAAAATAATCAGCTCTTGTCGCCACTAAGTTGAAGGAAAATACCATCCATTCTCTTTAATACTCGCGTCAGATGAAACTGTCACTCGTGTTGTCTCTGTCACAAGTGTCGCACGAGTTTCCGCAGTCACCCCCGAGCATGACAATATGAGACAACTGGTGAAAGCTTGCTTGTGGTATCAGACACTCCGAACGAAGCCAGCGATACATGATGGAGCGAGGCGGGGCTGTAAGTGGTGTTCAGGCGGCGGCGGCGATGCAAACATGACATCCGTGGCGGCGACAGTGACAGCTGCGGCAGAGACGACCCGTAATAGCAGCGGTGACGAGGCAAACCATGATATCCCGGGGAGCAGTTGTGGCGGCGGCCGTGGCGGGAATTGGCCATTTGAAGAAAAAGAAACGGCTCTACACTCTATTGAGTTTCATTGCAGTTCAGCCTGAAATTGCTCGGTGCATGGCAGAAAATTCGTGTGATGCCAGGCGATTTCAGACAGTCACCTGCCGCCACCTGCATGTCCTCTGTCACCCCCGCCACCGCCGCCGCCATCACCACCAACACCACCACCACCACCACCACCACCACAACCTTGTGCCTCCCTACGTAACTACCTAACTAACTAACTAACTAACTTCGAGTAATTAACCATCTAACGATCTAACAAATTAACTATAATTGTTTGACTATCTTAAACTAACCATTTAACTTGCTAATTATAAGTAAATATACTCGCCGCACGATTAAATGGCGGAATGGGGGCCCCCTCATCCTCCCCTCAGGGCGCATAGATGTGGCTGTGTGTGTGTGTGTGTGTGTGTGTGTGTGTGTGTGTGTGTGTGTGTGTGTGAGTGTGTGCTTGGAGGCGCCCTGAGATGGTCGTTTTGCCACCTACCGATAATCCCTATTCCCACTTGCACTGCTGTCTCCTTACATTTCTTTGTTACTGTGGTTCCCTTCTTCCTCTTTGTTACTCTCTCTCTCTCTCTCTCTCTCTCTCTCTCTCTCTCTCTCTCTCTCTCTCTCTCTCTCTCTCTCTCTCTCTCTCTCTCTCTCTCTCTCTCTCTCTCTCTCTCTCTCTCTCTCTCTCTCTCTCTCTCTCTCTCTCTCTCTCTCTCTCTCTCTCTCTCTCTCTCTCTCTCTCTCTCTCTCTCTCGAAAATTAGAATTTTCCTTTATTTGGTTTGTTCTTATTAAACAACATGAAGAAGCGTGTTGCTGCAGCCCTGTCACCCGCCATCCGACGCGTGAACTGCACTACTTAGCCGACTAGGCAAGAGCCTAGTAGAGAGCAAGTAGGTATTGGATGTCCTCTGGTCTCATTAGAAACAATCCAGGTGTGTAGTAGGCAGAAAGTCAACTAAAATTAAGAAATCGCAATGCACGGACACGGGATAAAGGGAACAGATATGGAGGGAAAGAGTACCTACGCGACACACTGGGAAATAACTAATGTGTAAAGAACCCAAGGCATGTTATCCACGCATTATGCATGAAATAAAAGTTAAGCAAGGTTATTTTTTCTTACTTATCAAGATTTATTTGGAAATAGTTGCCATTCAAAAGAATTAAGAATATTTTATCTATTCCTTTATAGTTTAGCAACCCTGTCACCCGCCATCCGGCGCGTGAACTGCACTACTTAGCCGACTGGGCAAGATTATAGCAGAAAGAATTTGCTGGAGGCCAGTCGGTCTTCATGGACATAGCACCTCCTTTTATTACCGAACACCGATTTCCTCAATATTCGGATAATTTTTTTATATCACATCGAAACAACGATGGGAAACTCTGCATCTCGACAGAAATTAAACGTGTGGGTAACCCTGGAGCGAGGCTCCTCCTTGGTGGACTCCATCAAGCTCTCGTGCAAGGACTCCACCTGCTGCCTGAAGGAGGCGTACGGTCGCCTCCGTCAAGTTCCCCGTGGAAGGTTGGTCTTGCGTCGCAGGATTCAAGGCTGCCACGCCGAGGTGAGCTGCGTGTGCCCTTGGCGAAGCTGTGCAAGAAAGACGGCAACGCGGCCGTCAGGGTGCAATGCGCCTCGCTTGGGAAGCCAGTCTTCACCTCTTCCATGCCGCTGGCCTGGCTGCTGGACAACATCAGCGGCCTCCACTTCTCTCTCTTCTGTGACGACGGGCCCGCCTTCACCAGCCTCCGGTGCAACGGGAGGCGGTGTGGCGAGCCCATCCAGGCAGTGAGCCCTGCACCGCGTGCGGCCACTGACGGGATGGCCAGGACCAATGAGGCTGATGCATGGGCAGCCTTTGAAGTGACGACCCATGATGACTGGTCCGTGGAGGTTGATGATTCATGGGCAGCCCCAGACTTGGTGACCTCCGTTGCTATGGTCGAGGCTGATGATTCATGGGCAGCCTTTGAAGCAATGACCCGTGGTGACTGGTCCGTGGAGGCTGATGATTCATGGGCAGCCCCAGACTTGGTGACCTCTGCTGCTGTGGTCGAGGCTGATGATTCATGGGCAGCCTTTGAAGCAATGACCCGTGATGACTGGTCCGTGGAGGCTGATGATCCATGGGCACCCGCCGAATTGGTGACCGCCATCACCGATGAGGCTGATGATTCATGGGCAGCCTTTGAAGCAATGACCCGTGATGACTGGTCCGTGGAGGCTGATGATCCATGGGCACCCGCCGAATTGGTGACCGCCATCACCGATGAGGCTGGTGTTCCAATGGCACTCCTTGAAGTGACGACCCGTGATGACTCGTCTGATGAAGCTGATGATCCATGGCCAGCCTTTGAAGCAATGACCCGTGATGACTCGTCTGATGACGGTGATGTTCCAATGGCACTCCTTGAAGTGACGACCCGTGATGACTCGTCTGATGAAGCTGATGATCCATGGCCAGCCTTTGAAGCAATGACCCGTAATGACTCGTCTGATGAGGGTGATGTTCCATTGGCACTCCTTGAAGTGACGACCCGTGATGACTCGTCTGATGAAGCTGATGATCCATGGCCAGCCTTTGAAGCAATGACCCGTGATGACTCGTCTGATGAGGGTGATGTTCCATTGGCACTCCTTGAAGTGACGACCCGTGATGACTCGTCTGATGAAGCTGATGATCCATGGCCAGCCTTTGAAGCAATGACCCGTAATGACTCGTCTGATGAGGGTGATGTTCCATTGGCACTCTTTGAAGTGACGACCCGTGATGACTCGTCTGATGAAGCTGATGATCCATGGCCAGCCTTTGAAGCAATGACCCGTAATGACTCGTCTGATGAGGGTGATGTTCCATTGGCACTCCTTGAAGTGACGACCCGTGATGACTCGTCTGATGAGGGTGATGATCCATGGCCAGCCTTTGAAGCAATGACCCGTGATGACTCGTCTGATGAGGGTGATGATCCATGGGCATCCGCCGAATCGGTGACCGCCATCACCGATGAGGATGATGCTGCATGGGACGCCCTCGAATTGATAACCAGTAATGACTGGTCTGATGAGGATGATGCTGCATGGGACGCCCTCGAATTGATAACCAGTAATGACTGGTCTGATGAGGATGATGATCCATGGGATGCCCTCGAATTGATAACCAGTAATGACTGGTCTGATGAGGATGATGATCCATGGGATGCCCTCGAATTGATAACCAGTAATGACTGGTCTGATGAGGATGATGATCCATGGGATGCCCTCGAATTGATAACCAGTAATGACTGGTCTGATGAGGATGATGATCCATGGGATGCCCTCGAATTGATAACCAGTAATGACTGGTCTGATGAGGATGATGATCCATGGGATGCCCTCGAATTGATAACCAGTAATGACTGGTCTGATGAGGATGATGATCCATGGGATGCCCTCGAATTGATAACCAGTAATGACTGGTCTGATGAGGATGATGATCCATGGGATGCCCTCGAATTGATAACCATTAATCACTGGTCTGATGAGTATGATCCATGGGATGCCCTCGAATTGATAACCAGTAATGACTGGTCTGATGAGGATGATGATCCATGGGCATCCGCCGAATCGGTGGCCGCCATCACCGATGAGGAGGATGATCCATGGGATGCCCTCGAATTGATAACCAGTAATGACTGGTCTGATGAGGATGATGATCCATGGGAAGCCCTCGAATTGATAACCAGTAATGACTGGTCTGATGAGGATGATGATTCATGGGAAGCCCTCGAATTGATAACCAGTGATGACTGGTCTGATGAGGATGAGGATCCATGGGAAGCCCTCGAATTGATAACCGGTAATGACTGGTCTGATGAGGATGATGCCTTCCTGGACGTCACGGCCATCTGTGCTGTCGTTGTGTACATTGTCTTGCTTCACTAAGCAGCCTGGTAACACACTCACCAGTGACCCCCGGCGCAGGCGCGAGCCACATCGTGAGCCACACTCCCGGGGAGCGAGACTCCCTTTAGTGACCGTCGCTCTTATTTCACCTTCAGGGGAGGAGCTCCAGCTGTATTTCTTATCTTATCAATGAAAACCTTTACAATAAAACTATTATCCTATTAATGAATTTACCTTACCTATTAATAATAGTGTGCCTATCACAGTGAAATTCACCACATGCACGACTGCCAAGTCTCTTCCATTCGTCTACCATTCTATTAGCAAACCAATTCCTGCCTGCATGTTTAACAAATCAATATTGATCTAACGACCCATGGCTAAGAGTGCATTATATTTTCTTACTTATCAAGATTTATTTGCGAATAGTTGCCATTCAAAAGAATTAAGAATATTTTATCTATTCCTTTATAGTTAAGCAAATGGGCGCATGTTTGACCGAGTTGAAAAACTTACTAAATTTTATGCTCTATTTTGGAATATACTGTTTTAGATGAATGCATGTAGTTTTATGAAGCTTTTTCCCGCTTACAAGACCCACGAACATTTACATTTAACAGGGGACCCTCGGGTATTAGTGGAGGATCCCCGATGGACTGTGAGGTATACGGCCCTGCCTTCATGCGTGGCTACGAAGACCGCTTCAGATTTTACATAAGACAAACGATATCAAATGTTGGCTTTACCATGTAGCAAATAGTTTAGTAATAGTAGTAGTAGTAGCAGTAGTGGTAGTAGTAGTATAGTAGTACAGTGGTAGTGGTAGTAAAAGTAATAGTAGAAGTAGTAGTAGTAGTAGTAGTAGTAGTAGTAGTAGTAGTAGTGGGTGCCGGACATACTCCCCCCTTAACATATTCCCTTTTGAACATTTCCCCCTCCGGACATTTCCTCTCATTCATCTATTTAATACGAGCGAAATAACAAATAAATGAATCGTAAAACAGACGACTAAAGAGAATGAACTAATAATAAACAAAAAAAAAGGGATCAACACAACAAAATATGATAAACACAAAATACTGAAAAAAAAAACTAAGTAACTATCTAACTGAATATCTAACCAGCTAACTCTTCCTAGCTGTCTGACTAGCTATTAACTAACTATTTAAGTACCTGCCTACCTGCCTGATTTGGTGTGGTTGTTTGTTCAGCTTGGTCACCTACATACAGAGGAAAGACTAAAAACCAAGGACAAAACATTTCAATCCGGCCAATCCCAAGGAGGTTAAATTAAACATTCCTCCCGGCCGTCAGCCTCCTTCTTGCCCCTTCAATGTTGGCGGACAGGGTGCCAGCGAGACCTCAAGCCGCGCGACCCAGGGCCTCATCCATCCTTGACCACCACCATAATAACCAGCACACCACGACCACCAATACCACCACCACAGCCACCGCCAAATCCACCACCATTACCACCACCAATGCTTACAAAATGACACTCACCTGCTTCTACCTCCACCACCACCACCACCACCACTACAACCACCACCACCCCTGCCACCAGCCCTACCACTACCACCACAACCTCCACCACAATTACCATCACCACTACTTTCACAAATGACAGTCACCAACGTCCACTACCACCACCACCACCACCACCACAACCATAACCACCACTATCACCACCACTACCACTTCCACAAATGGCAGTCACCTCCTACAACTACCAGCACCACAGATACCACTACGACCACCACCACTACCACCATCACAGCTAAGTCACCACCATCACCACCCCCAACGCCTTTACCAGAGTAACTACCACTACCAACACCACCACCCCCACCACCACTACCACCATTACAGCTAAGTCACCACCACCATCACCACTGGCACCACCTTTACTTGGGTCATCACCACCACCACCACCACCATCACCATTACTACCACCAAACCAACATTTTAAGAATTTTATGCGCTGTTGCGAAACTTCAAATGGGTATAATGTAATTCACCTCTCTCTCTCTCTCTCTCTCTCTCTCTCTCTCTCTCTCTCTCTCTCTCTCTCTCTCTCTCTCTCTCTCTCTCTCTCTCTCTCTCTCTCTCTCTCTCTCTCTATCTCTCTCTCTCTCTCTCTCTCTCTCTCTCTCTCTCTCTCTCTCTCTCTCTCTCTCTCTCTCTCTCTCTCTCTCTCTCTCTCTCTCTCTCTCTCTCTCTCTCTCTCTCTCTCTCTCTCTCTCTCTCTCTCTCTCTCTCTCTCTCTCTCTCTCTCTCTCTCTCTCTCTCTCTCTCTCTCTCTCTCTCTCTCTCTCTCTCTCTCTCTCTCTCTCTCTCTCTCTCTCTCTCTCTCTCTCTCTCTCTCTCTCTCTCTCTCTCTCTCTCTCTCTCTCACTCTCTCTCTCTCTCTCTCTCTCTCTCTCTCTCTCTCTCTCTCTCTCTCTCTCTCTCTCTCTCTCTCTCTCTCTCTCTCTCTCTCTCTCTCGTAATTTATTGTAAATATACACATTGAAAATGTCGTAAACATTGATAAATGCAAAAGCCAAAAGATTCAGCAGTGAAGCGAGATCCAATCTTTAGCACTTGCAAATATACTATGAACTAAAATGAATATTAAGTGGTATTTACAAGTCTGATCCAGGTACTCTAAGCACACCCAAACTTATGAAAACGGTGAACTATGGTGTATCTGCGCCAATAGCATCAGACAACTATGTAACTATATATCTAGACTATCTATGTAACTCCTCATGCTCCTCTCACGCAATATTCCTACTTGTATCCTCATTACTGTATTTCTTCCTTCTCATTGTTACTTTCCCTTTCTCTCCCATCTTCACTTTTTTTACGCGCCATGTGTTGCGTTAACGTCGACTGCTGAGTTTATGGTGTGCCTGGAATAGAGGAGCCGAGGAAGCCATCCGTTCTTGTAAAGGGGACGGCGAGGTGCTGGTCCCTGTAGTGTGCTTTTCTGGTGTCTTTCTGGTGTTTTTGTTTCCCTATTTCAAGGATTAAAGCGTCATCATAACTTTACGAACATCCTTGATATCAATAATTTGCCTGTCTTCTCTTTACACTGTTGCTCCCTCTGTTTTCTCCTCAGCCGTATTGTTTTGTCGTCCGTGGTCTGCTTGTGCCTGTAGCTCAGAGGGAAAAGTTGGTCTTGATTTCAAAAGTTTGGAGAGTTTGGGAAATAATTGTTTCTTTTTGTGTGTCCGTGTGTGTGTGTGTGTGTGTGTGTGTGTGTGTGTGTGTGTGTGTGTGTGTGTGTGTGTGTGTGTGTGTGTGTGTGTGTGTGTGTGTGTGTGTGTGTGTGTGTGTGTGTGTGTGTGTGTGTGTGTGTGTGTGTGTGTGTGTGTGTGTGTGCTGCCAAAAAATATTAAATTGTGTTATGTTATCTTTCTCCTCTCGCCTCCTTCTTTTCCTCCTCCTCCTCCTCCTCCTCCTCCTCCTTCTCCTCCTCCTCCTCCTCCTCCTCCCTGCCTCAAACGGCCCCGTGCGTTATCTGGCTGGTCACCTGTTTTTACCGTATCTGTTTGTCCTCCCTCGTCCGTTCTTTGATAAACGAGGCAGCTTTCCTTTACCGTATTTTACTTTTTTTTTGTGATGCATCAGCTTGTTGTTCTGGCCGCTATGGAGGTGCTGCGATGTTTGTGTTGATGTTCCATGGGCCTGTTTGACCTTTTGACCTCACCACACACTTCACTCACTCCTCCCGTGCAACATTACTATAGTCAGCTCAGTACTCCATTTCTTTACCACACCCACTCTTCTCTTTCTCGCCTTTCCAAAACTAGATAAGACGTTTCTCTTGTCTGACTTTGCTCCCCATTCCATGTCAATTCCGTTCTTACTTCGTTCCTCGTTAAAGATTTTCCTCCTCCTATTCATCCTTGTTCTCCATTTCTTTCTCATCTTCGTTTTCTTCTTGCTCGCCATATGTTGGGTTCATGTCGACTGGTTTCTTCTGCCGAGTTTATTCTGCGATTATCTTCACACTCTCTTTTTCTCACAGCCTCTCCGTGTCTCTTTTCTTCCCTCTTTGCGATGTTTCTCTCAATCCATCCTAGATCTGCGTTTCCTCCAAGTGTTTTCCCAAAGTGTGTGTGTGTGTGTGTGTGTGTGTGTGTGTGTGTGTGTGTGTGTGTGTGTGTGTGTGTCTGCGCACCCGTGTGTGGGCGTGGTTGCGTGGATCCAACACGACGTCACTCGGCTCCCCGGAGCGCCTAACTCTATTAGCGAGAGTAATGTTATTTCGTAGACAGTAATTAAGAGACGGAATGTGATAGCTTAGTTTTGCTTTGTTCTTCGTGTCATGTAATATTTTTAATAGGAATGTCAGCGTCCATTTTTAATAAAGTCAACAATGCAGGGTTGGCCAAGGACGCAAAAGTATTCCCTTGCAATGTCTGCGTCCAAGTGTTCTCAGTAGAAGAGTATGTGTGATGAGGAAGTGCATCTTGATAAAATAAAAGTGTTATAACAACTGTCTGTATTTCTTTTTCGGTGTTGACATGACATTTATTTTTTCTATCTGTGTTACCGGCAAATGCATTTTAATTTAGACGTCAAATGAATTATGTCATGAATAAAAGCATTCATCACACTAATTTCGGAACGTTTAATGTTTACGAGTGATAAAAAGTCCATTAATATTGTCGCTTTTCTTCAATTTAAGCACCATCGGCTTCATTCTCGTTAATCGCTTTGGAAAAAAATGCAAATATTGTTCCCAGAATTGTAGCCAGTTTTGTACAACGATTACACACACACACACACACACACACACACACACACACACACACACACACACACACACACACACACACACACACACACACACACACACACACTGGTACTTTCTAAAATATAAATTAATTCTGGGAAAGACTACTGTATAGTGTACATATTAACTGAAGAGATGCGCAGGAGGAGGCGGAGAAAGAGGAGGAGGTTGCTGTTACTGGTATTGTTTCCTTGGAAGGACTGCGCGTGACAATTTACAGGATGAGTGTTTCCTACAAACGTCTTGCTTCCGAGATAATGGTTCTTCTTACTGGAATCTACTTCTTGACTCAATTATATCATATTTTTCACTTTCTTTGCTTCTTCCTTTGTGCTCTTCCACCTTTTCTACCTGATCAGTCCTGACCAGTCTGTATCCGTCCTTCCTCCCGCTCCAGTGTTTTGGGTGAAGTGATCAGTCGCAGCAAAACATCGACACATTCAGAATTTCAGATTTATTGAATTCCAGTGGAACCAACATATACCGAACACAACTCCATTATTGTATTATTGGATTGAGAGAGAGAGAGAGAGAGAGAGAGAGAGAGAGAGAGAGAGAGAGAGAGAGAGAGAGAGAGAGAGAGAGAGAGAGAGAGAGAGAGAGAGAGAGAGAGAGAGAGAGAGACAGAGAGAGAGAGAGAGAGAGAGAGAGAGAGAGAGAGAGAGAGAGAGAGAGAGAGAGAGAGAGAGAGAGAGAGAGAGAGAGAGAGAGAGAGAGAGAGAGAGAGAGAGAGAGAGAGAGAGAGAGAGAGAGAGAGAGAGAGAGAGATCCCACTGTGTCACAACAATTTCAGGACTTAATATCATCATCGAGATTGTCCTCAGAGACATTGCAGACACACACACACACACACACACACACACACACACACACACACACACACACACACACACACACACACACACACAGGAAAAGGACTTGAGATAAATGAAAAAGGAAGAAATGTGGAAGGAAAGAAGTTTTCGTGATAAATTTGAAGTGAGAACGTGACGGAGCTAAAAGAGATTAATTGAAAAAAGAAAACGTTCTGACATCGATATAATAGAAGGTGAAGGAAGAAGGAGAGTGAAGGTGTAGGTTTCCTCTTACGTTTTTTTTTTTTTTTGAGAGATTCGATGACTAAATATTGTCGAGAAAGATGAGCAGAGCAGCAGGTAAATGTAGATCTGGCAATAGGAAATAAATAAAAAAATAGACGGTTTTCTTCATCTCCATCTTCCTTTCCTTCAAACGTGGCAGAAAATTGAAAAGAAAGACTTGATACTCTATTGATTAATTAGAGTGCAGGATACTGTCGGATGGCGCGGGAAGAAGTGGTTGTCAACTGGTCATATCCAGTGTGTGTGTGTGTGTGTGTGTGTGTGTGTGTGTGTGTGTGTGTGTGTGTGTGTGTGTGTGTGTGTGTGTGTGTGTTGCAATTTCGAAGTTATATATTCATGAAGGAAGGAAAAGGGATGCGTGGAGAATTACGATGTGAAAAGCGAATTATAGCATCTCTGGGACCCCTGATATTGTTTTCACAGCTCTTTGTAGGAGTCTGAGCTGGATTTGATTTCATTTTATTAGCTATTTCCTTCACTGACTCAAATTACTGATAGCAACATTCTTGTACCCTTCGTATTTATTAAAATCGTTTTTACCTCCTGATCGACAAGAAAAGAG
>NW_026111206.1:92752-97752 GCF_024679095.1 Eriocheir sinensis | reverse complement strand
TTTTTCTTCTTTCTTGTAAAGTCACTTCCTGTTACCATTTTCGAGATTTTTATTTATCCTTTCCGTATCATATTTCAGTTAAACTTTTATTTCTATTAATCTCTGCGGGGTTACAGACAGACACAGGCTCACAGACAGACAGACAGACAGACAGGCAGACAGGCACACGCAGACACACGCAGACACACGCAGACACACACAAAAAAAAACCCCTCATCCATTTAAATTCCTCCATTATCACCTGTCTCCTTTTTATTGCTTTCCATTATTTTTAACTCGACTTTAATGACTCTCTCTCCCTCTATCTATCTATCTCTCTATCTCTCTCTCTCTATCTATCTATCTCTCACAAAATCATTCACCTTACCTGGCTTTTCATTACCGGCTGCTTCACATAGTCTAGTCTGCCATCGTCTGGGCTAATTATCAAGATCATTACTGAGATGAGGCCGTGATCGCCTTTCTTATGGAACTGAGATGAAGCGAGGAATTTTTGAGAGACTTCTGGGTTATGGGATGAAGCGAGGGAAGAGGATCAAGGGAGGTGAGCTAAGGTTACGAGATGACAGAACGGGAGGAGGGATGAAGGGAGGAGAGGTAGGAAGGAGGGAAGGAAAGGTGAGAACAAAGGGAAAAAAATGAAGGAGGAGGAGGAGAAGGTGGAGGTAGTGGAGGTGGAGGAGGAGGAGAATGTAACCAAAATGAAAGAGATTAACGTGAGACGGGAAGGAATGCAAACAGAGAAGAAGAGGAGGTGGAGAAGGAAGATAAAGAGAAGGAGGAGAAGGTAAAGAAGGAGTCAGAGAAGGAGAAGAAGGATCAAAATTTTAAAGAGTGCGAGAAGGAAGGGTTACTTATAGACAAACAGGTGAAGTGGCTGAAAAGGAAATGTGGAACAGGGAACATACTGACGGGAGGTTAGTGGAACGTTTGCTCATGTATCACAGTGAGCAGCCTATTTGTCACTTTACGTTTCGTCCCCGGCGGAGTGGACTAATAAATCACGAACGTTTAGTCTGTTAGAGGAAGTTGAGTCTTGTCTTTGTGGTATTGAAATGGTAGACCGTCTGTGTGTGTATGCATATTGAATTCTGCTTTACTATCACCTTATTTATGTATTGATTAAGTCTTTTAGCTTTTCTATACACTGCAAGACCTATATCTGTGGAAGCAGCTTGAATTTCCTTTTTTTTTCTATTGTAAGTGAGATAGACGTAGGGATGAAGACATTATAAGAAGAAATACCCCAAGACACTATACTATAAAGAGAAGAGACGAATGGCAAAGAAAAGATGCTCTCCCAACCCTCCCAAAAGATCAAGTTTAGTGAATAGTGAATGGCAAGCGTTTAGGAGGCAGATGGTTAGTGCTGGACCTCATGTTTTTTGTCTGTCTGTCTGTCTGTTTGGATTATCACGCCTGTATACTCTCTAGTGTGTTTTTATTAACGGTGCAAGAGGTAAAGTAAAAGGAAAACAAACAAACAAAATATAAAAAAAAGACCGTGATATTGTGTGCTAATAAAGAATAGTCTGAGGAAGACTTCGAAATGCAGTGATCAGCTCTGGCTACGGAGGCGTCTTCATACTCCTCTAATATTAAAAAAAAAAAAAACTTAACTCACAGGAAGCGTAATTGTCCACACTGAAATCGGAAACCAGAATCACAGGACAGAAACGATGATGATGACGATGATGGTATTGTATTAGCCTTGTCTTTCAACGGAGCAGCAAACCCCATGTTTCTTTTCCGTGGTCGTTCCTCTCTGCCGCCCCTCACTTGGCCTCATTATTGTTTGCGCTTCAGTGTGTGGGATCAGGTAGTTAATGAGAGGACGGTACGACTTGGGTCCACCTGTGATTCGTCCTCATCATGGTTGTCTGTTTATCTCTGTTCTGGGCCATGTATTCTGAGAGGCTCTGGAGTTTGGGAGTGTAAGAGAGAGGTAAGGAGGGAGGAAGTTGGAGTTGCGTAAAAAACTAAGATGACGTTTGAGGTGCAGACTAGAAGATGTGTGAGAGAGATTTGAAGTTTGTAATGCTAGCTTTCAGGTTTGCAAGAGAGAGGGAATTAAGGAGGGCGAGATTTGAAGCTTATAATGCTAGCTAGAGGATGCATGAGAGAGAGGTAGGAAAGCAGGAAGGAAAAATGTATGGTATAGGTGAAAGGAAGGCAGCATTTATCAGTTTCAGGGGTAAGGATGTAGTTAGCATTTGCAGTTAGAATGGGTAAATAGGAGAGAAGGGTAGAGGTATCGGCCATTGTTTTAGGGGGAAACTGCGGTAAATGTGTAGTGGGTATGGAGTGGGATAGGGTGGTGGTTTTTGATAGGCGGTATGGGGTTGGGTGAGGTGGGTGGGAGGTGATCCACTGGCAAAGCTGTGAGGCCGATACAGTGTCACCCTCTAGTGGAATCCAACAAAATCAACCGGGAAAACGTGTGCTTGAAGGAGTAACTCAATATTCTTAGCGATTTTGATTTTCAGTGACCCTCTCGACTCCTTGGACGAGAGGGATGGACTGATAGCTTGGGTTTATAAGTGTGGGACCTTGTAGCCGAGGATGTTTGTGGCTTTTGTTTGCTTTGTTGTATGTTGTGTCGGGGAGGGGGGGGGGGGGGTATAGGGTGTTGAAGGTAGACAAAACTCACCGGAACACACCTGGTCCGGCACCTACCTGGCTTACCTGACTCGAGATCACTGAAGATGAAGGGGTTTGTCTGCATCCCTGTTTGCGCTTTAATCGAAGGGATGATGTCTGTGGGTGGTTTTTTTTTTTGTCAGTGGAGTTTTGTCGGAGGTGATTGTGTCCGTGTTATTTTTGTGTAGTGGTTGGCTCATGTACGTAATTTCTCTTGTCTGGATGTTTTGCTTATTCGTGGGGTTTTGTCCGTGGCATGTGGTTGCCTACTTGTTGGTGAGCATTTTGTCAGTTAGGTTTTTGGCTGCGGGAGTTTTGTTAGAGCTTTTTTTTTTTTTTTTATCCTGCGAGGTGTTCGTGAGTCTTTTGTTGATTTGGAACACTGTCCGGGGAGATTTTTGCGGTTTGAATTAGTTATGAGTGTGATTTTTGCAACACTCGTCGGTAGGAGGGTGAGGGAGGGAAGATTAGGGGTGAGGTTGAGGGAGGAGGATGGGAAGGAGTGAAGGCAACATAAATTTTATCGAGTGGCTGTGCGGGTCGACGCGTCATGGCTGCACGCTTAATCGGCTTTTTTATGAAGGTAATTTTTGTGTGTTTATGGTTGTGTGGTCAAAAGAGGTCTGGGTTCGTTTGACGCTGCTAACGACCTTTAATTTGGCAAGTTTTTCTATTTATGACTTTTTTCCGCCCTGCTTGCTCTGCCTTTTATGCCTTTTTATAACCGTGCGGCCGTGTAGCCAGGGTTGCCAAATTATCGTAGTAACCACATATCGTATCTATCATTTTTATGCCTCAAACTCTCGTACCTACACAAGTAACGTGAGAAAATCAAAGTTAGTGCTAAAACTGTTGAATATTGATGTTTTTCGTTCTTTGTTGTTATAGTTATCGGTCAGCAACTACGAAAGTGAAATGCGATGAGTACGATAACTTGGCACCGCTGCGTGTCGCCCTGCTTAGAGGCGGCGATATGCTTTTGTGTCACGTGACTTGCAATCCTCCCACACGCTGCGACACGGGGTATGCTTTATGATGCCGCTGACTCCGATGCAGATACGGCTCGTGTGATGTTCCCGTTGGCAGCTCGAGGCATGAAGAATGTGGAATGTACTGCGGATCTACGTTGTCATATTCCGTGTCATTGTACTCTTAAAGTTGTCAGCGTCGTTTTGTTGCGTTCGTTGTAGTTTGACGATTATATATTTGTGCGGTAACGTCGATCACTACTATTCCAAACCAACCCGAGGACTAGAAATAACTGCTAAGAAATTCAAGCGAACTCATCATCATCATCATCATCATCATCATCATCCCTGCCTCGCGCTCAATCATCCCAGTCATTAACATCAGCACCAGCATCAACAAAAACAACAAAAACAACGGTCCTAAAAATCCCTCAACATGTTCACCACCACCACCACCACCAACAACAACAACAACAGCCTTCATATACCTCCCGTTTAATATCCTAACGTTTCATCTCTCCCTCCCTCCTCCTTCCCTCCTTCCCTTAACTGATCCTCTTCCATCACCGGCTCAGTCCATCACCTCCATCTCCTATTGCCCTTCCTCTATCACTACTAATCTCCCCTCTCAACTCACCTCAATTTCAACACTCCCCTGCCAACGCTCCCCATTTCTTCTCTCCTCTCTCAACTCCTTCACATTTATACTCTCACCTCTCAACTCCTTCACATTTCTACACTCCTCTCTCAACTCTTTTTCATTTCTTCACTTCCCTTTCGTCTCCCCTCCATTTCGACACTCCCCTCACCCCCCTTCACCCCTTGTCATCCATCCCCTTGGCGGCTTCATTCCCCATTCTCCACCCCTGTAAGCAACGTTCCCTTCCTTCCCCTTTCCTTCTTCCATTCCCCTTCTCCGCCTCTGCCTCCCTTTCCCAGCCACCTCCAATTCTGTCTCCATTCTTCCCTTCCTGACATTTCTCTCCCTCTTTATCATCAACACCATCACTAACACCACCTACATTCTCATCCCATTTGTCACCCTTCTTCACTGGTACACTTCCACCTGCATATTCGCCCTCGTCACCCTTCCCTCCCTCTTCATATCCACCGCCATCAGGACCTTAATCTTCACTCTCAGCCCGTTAACAGCATCCCTTCTCCTTTCCTCTTCCTCCTCCTATTCCTCCTCCTCCTTCTCCTTCCAAAACCACGATATAGAACCACCTCCTACATCCTCTCCATCATTATTACCTTCTCTCTTCCGTCACCATCACCACCCCACTCCTCTCTCTCTCTCTCTCTCTCTCTCTCTCTCTCTCTCTCTCTCTCTCTCTCTCTCTCTCTCTCTCTCTCTCTCTCTCTCTCTCTCTCTCTCTCTCTCTCTCTCTC
>NW_026111206.1:85252-87752 GCF_024679095.1 Eriocheir sinensis | reverse complement strand
CGTTAGCATTAGTTTGAAGGCTCTGGTACCTTTTGTGAGCTGCCTCTCTATCAGTGACAGCACGAGAACAAGCGGGATTAAACCAAGGCTTTTTAGCGTGAGGAGTAGAGAAAGTACGTGGAATGTATGCCTCCATTCCAGAGACAATCACCTCTGTGATGCGCTGAGCACACACAGAGGGGTCTCCATCCTGGAAGCAATATTCATTCCACGGGAAATCGGAAAAGTCGTCGTCCGTCGTCCCACCGAGCTGAAGCAAAATGCCAGACGCATCGTCTCTTCGGTGGGTCCAGAGGATGTACAGGAGCGATAGGACAGGATACAGAAAATTTTAATAAGGTTATGATCGGAGGAGTCCAACGGTGAGAACAGTTTGACAGAATAAGCAGAAAGGTTTGAGGTAAGGAAGAGGTCTAGAATGTTGGGCCTGCCTCCAAGACGGTCGGGAATACGTGTAGGGTGCTGGACCAACTGCTCTTGATCGTTGATACGTATATATATATATATATATATATATATATATATATATATATATATATATATATAGAGAGAGAGAGAGAGAGAGAGAGAGAGAGAGAGAGAGAGAGAGAGAGAGAGGATTTGAGATAGATTGAGGATAAACATGAGAATTTCTCCCTTCTCTCCCTCCCTTCTCTATTTCGTTCTTTCTTTCATTTATTCATTTTTTCTTTTTTCTTTCTTTTATCTTTCCTTCACTTTCCTTTCTTTTTATTCTCTCTCTCTCTCTCTCTCTCTCTCTCTCTCTCTCTCTCTCTCTCTCTCTCTCTCTCTCTCTCTCTCTCTCTCTCTCTTAATCTCCTTAATTCACACTCTTGTTTCCTTTACTTCATGAAAACTTTAAATACCACACGCACGATTCTGCTGCTTCCTGGATTTTCTTGTCCCGCTTAAACACGAAGATGAATACATGAATACTGTAAGAAACATTTATACATACATACATTCATACATACATAAATGCATATATTCATACAACTTGCATAAATGTGTACACACACACACACACACACACACACACACACACACACACACACACACACACACACACACACACACACACACACACACGCACAGGCCAGGGTACACGCACACATGCATTTATAACATGACTTTTATGTTTATACCAAAACCTTCCATAAATGATGAATTCCAGTGAAAATCTTGTCAACGATATTCTAAAGTCTCTCTCTCTCTCTCTCTCTCTCTCTCTCTCTCTCTCTCTCTCTCTCTCTCTCTCTCTCTCTCTCCGTGTTTTTTTTTCATCTAGTTAACAGTCTTATTCTCGTCCGCGCCTACAAGAGAGGGAGTAAAGCTGACCAAAGAATCCCTTGAGCCAGACAGCTAATACCATAGAGCTCTGTTAGGGTTACCAGCGAGCGCTGCCTCACCAAGAAACTGCCACGAGTCGGGACCAAATTCTTAACCCTTCCTTTACGAACCGGGCACCGTACCCACTAAGAATTCCATCAACTCTGAACCCTTGCTATCTACTGATCCACCCCGCCCTCTTTATGAGTAGGGAAGACCGAAGGAAGGCAATGGGTGATGTCGAAAAGGGAAAAAAAGAGAAGAGATGAAAAGAAGGAAATTAGAATGGAGGAGTAAGGCGAAAAGGGAAAAGAAAAGAGGAGAATACTTGAAAGGAGGAATATTGGCATGGGAGGGAAAGGTTAATATGACTTGATACGAGTGAAGGATGAAAGGCATGAAGTCGAAGGCATATTGAGTGTGGTAGTAATAGTGATAGTGATAGTAATGGTGGTAGTGGTAGTAGTAATAATAGTAATAGTGGTTGGTGATTGCGTTGGTGACGAGAGAGAGAGAGAGAGAGAGAGAGAGAAAGTGAGAGCTTTTGAAGGCAAAGAAAATTGATTTGGACTTCCTCGTAAACCCTAATCTCTCTCTCTCTCTCTCTCTCTCTCTCTCTCTCTCTCTCTCTCTCTCTCTCTCTCTCTCTCTCTCTCTCTCTCTCTCTCTCTCTCTCTCTCTCTCTCTCCAATACATAAGAAAAAAAGTTAAATTTCCAGTTAGCTTTTACTTTGAGGTTCATTTTTCCATATCATCCTATTTTTTCACATCCACTCAATCATTTTTTTTTGTTTATCCCTTTCATCATTTGCGTTTCATTAGTCTTGTTTTTTTGACATTTTCTCACTTGCAATACTTTTAGATGTTCCCTTTTTTTATAATTCTGCTTCATCTCAATTTTGGAAAGAGTGAAAGAGAGAGAGAGACGGAGAGGGAGAGGGAGAGAGGGAGAAGGAGAGGGAGAGAGTGTGAGTTCGAGACAGACAGATTAAAGGAACTCGATTGAAGGAACTCTTATTACTTGAAAGGTATGTTACTTAATTGAGGGAGTGGTGGAATGTTATTTACAGGGATTCTGCTCTTCCATTTTTTCCTAAAGCGGCCACAGAAAGCCCTTGAGAACGTGAAAGAGATCGAGGGAAAGTAAAAAAAAAATGATATCACAGCACCC
>NW_026111206.1:45252-82752 GCF_024679095.1 Eriocheir sinensis | reverse complement strand
GAGAGAGAGAGAGAGAGAGAGAGAGAGAGAGAGAGAGAGAGAGAGAGAGAGAGAGAGAGATGGTTTATATATTGTTTCATCTTTCGTATCTCCGTAACCTTGGACACTTATGGTAAATAGGAAGATGAAGATGGGCCAATATAGATGGTTGTGATGGATGGTAGGGACGACACCAACACTACCCTGAAAGGTGGACTAATTGGAATCTGATTAAAGGTATTGCTTGATGTGTTTATAATCAGCATGATGAAGACAATGGTGCTGATGTTGATGATGATGATTGCAGTGATTATGATGATGAATATTCCTTTGCTGTTTGAATGAGCAAAAAAAAAAAAAAAAAAAATGGTACTGTGCATAATGGTGTTAGAGCGTATTGTAATGGTAGTGGTGGTGGTGATGAAAATGGTGGTGGTGGTGATGGTGGTGATGAAGTGGCTCGTTAATTAAGAAGGCAAATTGCAGTTTTTTGGCGGAAATGAGTACTGATATGTTTATGATATGGGCCAATTAGGTAACAGGTGGAGTGTATGTATGTGTGTGTGTGTGTGTGTGTGTGTGTGTGTGTGTGTGTGTGTGTGTGTGTGTGTGTGTGTGCGTGGGTGTGCGTGCGTCATGATTAAATGATCGTATTGTCAAATAAACACACACACACACACACACACACACACACACACACACACACACATACAAACTGATGACGACTTAATTTCTTGTTTGTTTGTCATTTTCTCAATTTAGCTGATGCACGGCGCCATTATGTTTGTCTGTATGTTTGTGTGTTTGTACGTATTTGTCTGTTAATTTATCTTTCCTGTCTGTCTGTCTGTCTCGTGGAGTGCCTGTCTGCCTGTCTGATTTTGTCTGTTTGCCTTTATTTGTTGGTTTCCTCTCTGTCTGTCTGTCTGTCTGTTTGTCTGTCTGCCGGTCTGTTTGTGTCTGTGTGTCTGCCTGTCTGCATTGATGATTATATGCATGTATGTATGTTTGTATGCATGTATGTACTATGTATGTATGTATGTGTATCAGCATCTCTTAAGAAAATTTTGAAAAAAGAAAATTAGCTGGAGACAGGAGATTGGGATTAGGAGGAAGATGATGACTGTAACAGGAGGAGGAGGAAGAGGACATATGTAAGAGAAGTAGGAGGAGGAGAACGAGAAGGAGGAGGAGGAGGAGGAGGAGGAGGATAGCCATGGAAGCGAGGAGGCAATTAGTTGTCCAGAAACATAAATTTGATCCTGAGTTTAATGGGCTTGGTATTGACTAGAAGGGTTGTGTTTATTATTATTATTATTATTATCATTATTATTATTATTATTGTTATTATTATTATTATTATTATTATTATTATTATTATTATTATTATTATTATTATTATTATTATTATTATATTCACAATTATATACAAGGATATAAATAAACTTCAAGAAGCCAGACGGAATACACTTGACAGCTCTCGACAGTGCCATAATTTCCAACACTTCTTGCCATCCATAAATTGATCGAACGTCCATTTCAAACTTGTGATCGTGTTTGCATCATTCACATGTCTGCTTAATTGATTGCACTCACCAGTCACCATGTTTGATAACTATTCTTTTCTTGTATTTCCGGAGCCTAAATTGATGCAGTTTATATCTATTTGTGCTTGTCCAAAATTTGTCTTTAAGTTCTTTGTCACTATTACTAAGCCCTTGTTAATACTCCCTTTAACACATTCAGAACTTCCATCAAATAATTTATCAGTTTATGTTTTACTAATAATATAAAATGAGCTTGTGTAAACTTTCACTGTAGCGTAAGTTTCTGAGCCCTTGGATCCGTTTGTACTAAATCGAGGAAAATGTAATGTGTGGACGTAAAACTCTCTGACGCGAGACGACTTAGATATTTCATCGTTGACCTAAATTTCGCATCTCGTCATAAAGCCACGCACTGGTTCACCTCGAAAACTTCCCCTCTGTCCCATGGGCCTTTGACTTACATGGAAGCTTTTAGTGAGGTTCTTTGTCGAATTCTACACTAAATTTGAAATATATTTTATCATATTTTCGTCGTTACCTGCTGCTTTGTATACTCTTTTTGTACAATGATAAAAGATTAGTGAGACATGATTTACCCTTAATAAACCCACGTTGTAAGCCAGTGACCAGGTTATGTTTCTCTAGGTGGCCACAAATATTCCTCTCAGTAATAAACTCAACCAGCATTCTTACAGCCGACGTCAGAGTAGTTTTGGGGGTAGTTTAATAATAACGACATATCCCTCTCTAAATAAGGGCACAACATTAGCCTTTTCCCTTCTCTTTCTGTCGACTTTCTTTTCCTTATCTAACTCGTCTACTGCTCACCATTACCTTGTTTCTGCTTGTCCTTCCACCTCTCCCCTCAGCCTTCGCCTCACTCGCCTCCACTCCTTCCCCTTACCTCCTCCCAGCAGCTTAGGCGTAAAGGCGACGGTTACTGGGCTAATGGCAGTAATAATATCGCGCTTATGTGAATCACGCTCGTTTTTACCTGTCCAAGGAGAAGGAGGAGGAGGAGGAGTGAAGGGAGGAGGAGGAAGACGAGGAGGAGGATACAGCTGTAGAGGTAGTTGCACATATTGGCAGATGGAAGAGGAGAGACAGAAGAAAGAGAAGAGCAAGGAGGAGGAGGAGAGGAAGGTCGAGGAGAGGTGATGACGATGGCGAAGAGGAAGAAGATGGTGATGATAATGGGAGCGCGAAGTGGCGATAGAGGAAGTTGCATTGGTGTGGAGAAGGAGGAAGAAGAGGGAGAGAAGGAGAATTTCACATTTGGTTTTTTATTCTAATCTTTTGTGTTCACGCCAGTTTGCCTTCACTCACTGCGATCGTCAGAGAGGGAAGGGAGGGAGGTAGAGAGAGAGAGAGTAAGAAAGTTATTATTATATATCTGCACAAGTAACTACAGATGACTTTAGCAGCCCCTTCTAAGCAATCCCCCAACCACCAGGACCCTAAATCGTGGCCTTTGTGGAGTGACGTTGTCTGAGGCGGTGGTCGTGAATTCTCGTAGCTCATTAGCGATTCAGACAGGACACACTTCGAAGGATCTTGTAGTAGAGAAGCAGGACAGAACCCGTAGCAAATTGTGTGCATAAGACAGCCTTAGATATATCAGAGCGAAACAAGTAATGGGTTTTGGAGCAGTGGACGAATCAATTTTTTGTTGGTTATGTTATAAGCAGAAATACACCTTCAAATGGTTTAGATAAATTCATGGATAGGAGGGTTATGGCTGTGCGTTGTGTATAGGGTCACTGAACTTGCATGATTCTTGTTTTCATTTTCTTTTGTTATTATAGTTTTCTTTACACATTCTATCCCCTCCTCCGTGAATCTTATCTAACTTTCTCTCTTCTCCTCACTTTTCTAATTCTCTTTCATTTCTAATAGGCTAATATCCTCTATCATCTTCATTGTGCCGTGTGTATAGGCTCACTGAACTTGCATTATCATTTTCATTTTCATGTTCCTATAATTTTCCTTTCCACATTATGACCCTTCTTCCATGTCCCTTAAATAATTTTCTCTCCTTCAAACTTTTCTAATTCTCTTTCGTTTCTCATAAGCTAATGTCGTTTATCGTCTTCATTGTCTTGTGCATGAGCTCACTGAACTTGCATAATTTCTGTTTTCACTTTATATTTCTATTTTCTTGCTCTTCACATTCCAAACCTTCATGTACTTTAACTAATTTCCTGTCTTCTCTACACTTCCCTAATTCCCTTTCATTTCTCATAGGCTGGAATCCCTTATCCTGTTCATCCCTTAACCCTTGCTCCTCCTTTACTCGCCGCTATGTCCCATTGTCTCCTTATTCAACCTTTATCTCCCGTTCTGTCCCGCCCTTCACCACGATCCTGCTCCCTCTTGTGAACCCATCTGTATGTGACACGTAATTGACTCCCTTTCACCCACCTGCAGAGCACACCTGTTCCGCACTCCTCCGCGACGGGAACAGAAGATTAGAATAACTAACTGCAGTGCTACACCTAATTATCGTGAACATGGCCTCCCTCTGTTTCATCCTCTCGATCCACTCTCTCTATCCACTTCTGTCCCTCGCTATCTTTCATTTTATATATGTCGTTAGTTTCCCAAGTATGTGTTACCTTCCTTTGTTGCTCTCTGTCTGTTGTTACCATTCACATTTTTCCTCCGCTTTTCTTTCTCTATCTCTCTTATTTGTCACCATTTTCCAAATTATCTGTTATCATCCTTTATTTGTGCTCTCTCTGTCCATGTCTGTTGTTTGATTTTGTCTCCTTTTTTTCACCTACGTAGGATTTTCTTCACTCTATCTGCGTGCACACCCATTATCCAGCCATGCCTTCAAAGGGGAGCAGTTTCCCAGTTCCAACACAGACATGTGCGTCCCTTTAACTCCTTTCAAGGATCGGGGTATTTGTCAATTCATCATTTCTTTGAACCTATCGTTTGACTTGTTGGGGCTTTATTAGAGATCAAAATTGTGTGTGTGTGTGTGTGTGTGTGTGTGTGTGTGTGTGTGTGTGTGTGTTTGTGTTTGTGTTTGTGCGTGTGTGTGTATGTGGTATTATTGTTATTATTATTATTATTATTATTATTATTATTATTATTATTATTATTATTATTATCATTATTATCTTTACTTCTAAGGAGGTATGAATTTGGATGTATGCTGTCATTACACACACTATTTCCACTGTTATTAAATTCTCTAATAATGACGCGCCAGTTTCCGATTAAAAGGAAAACAAATATACGTATCAATTTACCTGTCATTCACACCTGGTTACTGAAAAATGTGGTTTGTGCATAATGATTCCAGTGATGGTTTATTTGTGTTGGTAATGAATACGTAAGAGTAGAGTATTTGCCCGTAATCATTGGGAACACGTTGAGAAAAAGATTGAATTGTGTGTGTGTGTGTGTTTGTGTGTGTTTTGCTCATGTTTTGTCGTGTCGTTTGCTGGGTATTGTTCGGGATGTGTCGAAATTAACGGAAAGTAAAGGTTTGTTAAGTTTTTGCATCATCCTTCTATATTATCTTTGTTTGCGTGTTATTGTTTATCTTGTTCATATTCTTGTTCTTGGTTCTCGTTCCAGTTCTTGTTCTTTTTTTACTTTCCTCTTCATGATCATCTTTTTTCTTTTCTTTCTTTCTCTTTTCTTGTTTTTCTTTCTTTTTTCTCTTTTTCTTGTTCTTGTTCCTCGTTCCTGTTCTTGTTTTGCTTTTACCTTCCTCTTCATGATCACCCTTTTCTTTTCTTTTCTATTATTTTTTCTTGTCATTCTTTCCTTTTCGTTTTCTTTTCCTACTTCTTTTCTTCCTCCTTGTAAACATCTTCCCTGTTTATAGACCATCTTTGGCCCGCCATTCGAAACATTTGATTTGATTTGATAACGATATGCCAGGTGTGTTTCGTGAGACTAATTGATTTCTTCCACAGGTGTGTATGCGAGGCTTCACGTGTGCAAGCTTCTCAGTCCAGCCACGTGAGTATTTGCATTGTTCCCCCCCTCCCCCCTGACACACTCCTCACCTTGACCCACCTTACCCTACACAAAGGATACACCTGGAGCAGAGGGACAGCAGAAGGACATCGAATTATCCTATTAAATTGATGGTCCTTGAAGCGCTCCTTTCATAATTCGTCTTTGTGTGATGGTCTGTCCTCCTGTGTTAAGCTGTCCGTCTCAATGATAAGCCCGATGCATTGGTCCATGGCACTGGTCAGTAGGTCTAGTTATTCAGCCCTCCCTTGATCTTCGCGTTATGTTTGCAAGACAGTATGGGTCGCGGGAGGTGCTTGATCTGGCTGGTGGTAGATAGTAATTGATTTTAGTTTTATGTACTTAACCTTCGTTCTAAATTGGTCCTCTTTCCATAAAATAGGTATCGATTTAGAATTGTAGTGAAAATTACATATATTACATAAATAGTGTTTTCTGCCATGGCATGTGCAGAGTGTACGTGGATTGTCTGGTGATTATAGTCAGTCGCTTTGGTTGGTGTTTGGAGATATGGAGAAGAAAAATGATGGGTAAGACATGGACAGACAGGAAGCCAGCATCATGAATTAGGGAACAGACTAAAGTTGAAGATTTTTTGACGACGATTAAAAATAAGAAATGAACTAGGTAGGTCACATCAGGTGTAAATCTAATAAAAGACGGGCAGCCAATATATCAGAGTGGCAACTCATAAATTGTAGTGGAAATCAGGACAGACAGAGAGGATGAGAGTTGAAATTGGGCATTTGCATCAGACAAAGGAGGGTGTAGAAGGTTGGGAAAGGCATTTGTGATTCTGTGGACCAGTAATTTTAAATGCTGATTTCTCTCATCTACCTACAAAAATACAATAATATACAAGACAAATATACAATACAAATGTGTACGCAAATATGATATAATGGTAATTCTATTTGGTATTTTTTAATGCGGGGGAGAGGCTCGTTGGGTGACTGTCGGTGGCGCATTATTCTGCTGCCTGAAACATGATCGGCAGTTCACTCCCATTTTTTTTGAGCCGTGAGTGGGCGCGGCCCGGCATTGTTCAGGCTGTGTTTGAATTTTACCCGCGTGCCGAAACAATGATCACGGCGCTTTTTCATGTAAATATTTTTTTTAATATTTTATGCTTTTTGTTTTTGTAAGGGATGAGTTCTGCGCGAATGAAAAGAGAATATTTATGCATATAGTTGTCAGTGTCTCACTGAAAAGGGAATTTGATAGCTGCGTTTCTGTTTATATTTTCATCGCAGTCTGCATCTGTTATCAGTTTCGGGAACTCGTAATATGAAGAGAAAAAAAGGATTTTATTTGTAATCTCTTCAAGTGTCTCTGCGGAAATGGAGCCACGATAACGTTCGTTTGCTTGGTCTACTGTCACAGGTCAACAGGTCTAGTTCGAAGCAGGATCTCGATAAAACTGGATTAATACGACCTGCTGCTCTGTGTGTCTTTGGTGAGCAGCGCTGACACTCGCATGAACATGGGCGTTCGAATGACAGGAGTTGCTGGGTCGTACGATGTCTAGTTAAGGACGAATTCCCTTGCACACACGCATGATTGCACTATCGTTATGCATTAATATATTACTTGTATATATATTTTTATCCAGCACTGAATAAACTCGAGGTCCCTGATTCCAGCATTTTTCAATAATACGCTTTGCATGTTCGTATAAGCCCTAGTTAAAAAGAAATCTGTTCCAGTATTCCGTGAGCACGAACACACACACACACACACACACACACACACACACACACACACACACACACACACACACACACACACACACACACACACACACACACACACACACACACACACACACACACACACACACACACACACACACACACACACACACACACACACACACACACACACACACACACACACACACACACACACACACACACACAACTTTATTAACAGTGTATTATTTTCTCAAATCTTTGGAAGGAAATGGAATTGCTAATTTGCTGTACCTTCTTATGAAAAGTGAGACGGACCAAAAGATTGCAAAGTATAAAAAAAGATCAACCCAAGTATTCGCGTCATAATTGTTTTTCCTCATGTTTTTAAGTGCTGCCTCGTCGTATTAAAATACTGCGAGTAATTGAGTTTGTTGTCGTTGTTTTCACTTTACATACATTGGGGCGGAGGAAAAGTGCAGAGTAAACGTTGGGGAGTGAGAGAGTGAGGGAGGAAAGATGGTTGAGGAGAAAGCGAGGGAAAGAGGAAAATAGTAATGGGAGGGAGTGAAGACAGGTGGGGGAGGGAGGAAGAATAACAGTAGGAGGTAGGCATAGGTAAGGAGGGAGGGAGAGAAGGTAGGTTGCAAATGGATGAAAGTAAACGCTGTGAAGGGAAAATAGATGGGGGGAGGGAGGAAGGGTGCTGAAGGGATAGAGGTAGAAAGGAGGGAAAAAGGGGAGGGAAGGAGGTAGGGAAGGAGGGAATGTAAAGAGAGAAGTAGGGAAGAAGGATGGAAAGAAGAGGAAGAAGGAAGGGAGGTGAGGAAGGTAAGGAGAGAAGTAGATGGAAAGAAGAAAGGAAGGTGAGGAAGAAAGGAAGGGAGGGAAGCCAAGGAGATAAAAAGGAAGGAGAGGAAGAAAGGGAAGGAGAGAAAATAAGGCGAGAGGTAGGAAGGAAGGTGGGCAAGAAAGAGCTGAGAGGCTGTCTGTCTATGTGAGGAGAGGCCGCGATGATGATGATGATGATGATGATGATTATGATGATGATGATGATGTGATTCCTGGCGTCAAGGTTTTCCTGGACAAGGTTAAACGTCAATTTCCCACACAGGCCACAGCGGAGGGTGTCGATGAAGCTGTCTGTTAATTTTTTGACATATTTAAATCAGGGTATTTGAACGACCTTCCTCACCTGACACAAGATTTGCATATAGATACGAACATGACGGGTGTTTTACGGAAAGTGCAAGGTGTATATTTTGAATGATTAAAATATACAATGATAACTATATTCTTCAACGGAACACTTCTCCATGTATACTGCTACTGCTACTACTGCTACTGCTACTACTACTACTACTACTACTACTACTACTACTACTACTATTTTTTTGTATTATATCAGTAGCAGCCACAGTAGCTTTTTGTTGGTAGTGTGGTCTAAATATTCTTTTGTTTCTGTGGATTAAAACATGATTGGTGGTTCGCGTTTTTTTCCATGCCGGTGACGGATGGCCTCGGGTATTGTCCGCTAGTGTTTTCAATTTCGCTCCCTGACAGCCAACAATAATCCCGCAGCTTCCTTTGAATATTTCACGAACTTGTGGTTTTGTATAGGCAACGGTAGCTTTATAAAAATATCTTCCTACCATTGTGCTGTATATCTAGAATAGACCCCTCATCTACCAATTTATATATCTACGTATGTATATGTATATGTATATTTATGTATGAATGTATGGCTATATGTATATATGTATGTATGTTTGTATGTATGAATGTATGTATGTACGTATGTATGTATGCATGCATGTATGTTTGCCTGTATTTGTAGTATGCATGTATGTATATATGTATTTACGTGTATGCGTATGTGTCTATGTAGGTATGTATCTCTCTCTCTCTCTCTCTCTCTCTCTCTCTCTCTCTCTCTCTCTCTCTCTCTCTCTCTCTCTCTCTCTCTCTCTCTCTCTCTCTCTCTCTCTCTCTCTCTCTCTCTCTCTCTCTCTCGTGCCCAAATAAGGAGCCGAGGCCGTCAAAATGAGCGAGGCGCCACAAAACACACCATATGCATCGTTGATCAACGTACGCACCTTGGCAAAAATGGCTCAGAGTCCGCCTGATTTGTAGTTGCCTTCGATCCCAAGCTAAGCTGAATTCCGTGTGGCGTTCATCCGTACAAATCCGACAAGATTTATGGATAATCTTGTCAAAATATACCACTGTGTTTGTTTTCCCTGGATTGTGGCATCAGAGGTATACTGTGTAGTTGTACGTGCTTAAAGAGGCCTCATTGTTGTTTGTGGAGGCCGCAGATGGGTGCAGGGTTACTACTGTCTATTTTTGAGAATTTCTAGGGTAGAGGATGCAGACCAAGGGAAGAAGACCCTGCAAAATGAAAAACAGGCAAAGAAAACAACAAAAGACACAGATCAATACTGGTTGAAGAATCGTCTTGATTCTCACCTCTTGAAAGAATCAATGTCGTTTGAAGGAAGGAAGTGTAGACAAAGAAAGTGGCTACTGAGGTTGCCAGTGAACGCGTTGAAGGGACAGAGATGCTGGTCGACTCTTGCCTTGACAGACACAAGTTCGAACAAGAAGTAACAGGAATGGCAGATTTATGTGCCAGAGCAAGACATGAAAATATAAACGTATCACGATAGATTGACTTTTTACATTTGTGTCACTGAAAACGAAATAATATAAAGGCAGATCCACATGTGCAAGGTACAAGAAATGTGGACAGACAAATATTTTGGGAAAGGACTACCACCATTTACAAATACCAACCTCCAGTCTTTCCTCGGCTTTCCCTCAATTTTGTTTCTCCTCGTCTTTTTCCTTTACACTCCTTTCCTTTCCTTATTACTTAGCATCCTTCTTTTCCTATAGTCTTTTTAGCTTGTATTCTCCCTGTCTTTCTTCCGGTCTTTCCCTATCATATCTTGTCCTTCTTTCCGTCCCATCTTTGAACTTTCTCCCTCTCATTCTCCTTTTTTCCCCCTGTTATTCACCTTCCTTCTCTCCCTCCCCTCCCTATTCGTCTCCATTCTTTTGGAGGTAATTGAGTTGCTAACTTGTTTTCCTCCTACCAATTGAGAAAGATTTAAAGTTACAAAGCAGACCAGGAAAAAATATGAAGCCCTCCGGGATGATATAGAGCCACAACTTCCTATTATTATATTTTCGTTTTGTGGCGGGACGCTGGAAAAATTGCTCACCTTCGTTAAAAGGTAATTGAGTGTGTTGACGTTTTTATATAACCGCAAATTGAGGCGGGACCGAGGTTGCAGAATAAGTGAAGGGGGGAACCGAAGGGAGGGAGGGAGTGGGGAAGGGAAGGGAGGAGACGTGGAGGATGGGTATGGGTCCGAGGTAGGAGAATAAGGGAAAGGGGGAATCGAAGGGAGGGAGAGAGTAGGGAAGAGAAGGGAAGGGAAGGGAGGGAGGCGACATGGAGGAAGGGTGAGCTACAGTAAAGGATGGAGGGAAAGAAAGGAGAAGGAGATAAAGAAGGTATAGGATGAGAGAGAGAGAGAGTGTTAGTCTGTGTGTGTGTGTGTGTGTGTGTGTGTGTGTGTGTGTGTGTGTGTGATAAAAAATAGTCATTCTCTCTCTCCACTAGGAATATGCGGTACAGTTTTGGTCTCCCCACCATGCAAAGGATATTGCTAAATTAGAAGGTGTTCAGCGTCGGGTAACGAAAATGATCCCTTCCTTGCGCAACAAATCCTACGAAGAAAGGCTTTCTACCCTTAACATGTTCTCTCTTGAGAAACGTCGCCTCCGAGGAAAACTGATCGAATGTTTTAAAATACTTAATGGTTTCACGAATGTAGACAGATCAACATTGTTTATGATCGATGACACTTTGCGCACGAGGAACAATGGCGTAAAACTCAGATGTAGACAAGTAAATTCAGGCTGCACCAAATTTTTCTTCACCAACGTTGTAGTGCGAGAATGGAATAAGCTTCCACCATCAGTGGTCCAGTGCAACACGATTGACTCCTTCAAAAATAAGCTCGACCGTCACTTCCTTCAACTTAATATCAACTAGAGTAGAAATGCAACGTTTTGGAGTCTTCTGATTAATGTAAAATCACTTAGGTTTAAGGACAGACCACCAAGTCTGGACCATGCGGTCTGTGTGGTCTGATTTTCTCTGTAAATCTATGTAAATCTCTCTCTCTCTCTCTCTCTCTCTCTCTCTCTCTCTCTCTCTCTCTCTCTCTCTCTCTCTCTCTCTCTCTCTCCCGAAAACATTAGACTTTATAATGATGCCAGGCGACGAGTAAAAAGACTAGTAGGTCAGGCAAAGCGTAGATATGAAGAAAATATTGCAGCCAACTGTAAAAATAATCCGAAATCTTTCTTCAGTTACATAAACAACAGAAAGGCAATCAAAAGTGGTATTGGACCTTTAACAAACAGCGACGGTGCACTAGTAACTGACAGCCAACACATTGCAAACCTCTTAAACAATTACTTTTCCTCGGTGTTTAATACTAACAGTCTTCCTCTCGCTACCAACAACACCAGTACTATTGTAAATCTCGAGCATGCATTGCCTAATTTTGAAATAACAACCGATGAAGTCCTTAAAGCTCTCCATTCACTTAAAACAAATAAAAGTCCCGGACCCGACAAAGTATATCCTATACTGCTTAAAGAAACAAAGAGCGAAATACTTTTCTCCCTCAATACCGTATTCAATGTCCTTGCGACAAGGCATCGTCCCTTCAGATTGGAAAAAGGCTAACGTGACACCGATTTTTAAGAAAGGAGACAAAAAAATACCAGGTAACTACCGACCCATTAGTCTAACTTCAATTGTAGGTAAGCTACTCGAGAGCATAATTAGAGACAAAATTATGAGTTACCTCGAAAGCCACTCATTAATTGGGGATTCACAACATGGCTTCCGTAACAAAAGATCCTGCCTGTCAAACCTACTGACCTTTTATAACGATCTCTTCTCAATTTATGACGTAACCAAATCAGTGGACGTAGTCTATCTTGATTTCCAGAAAGCGTTTGATAAAGTCTCACATCATAAATTACTTTATAAATTAAAGCAAATAGGCATTGACGGTCAAGTAAACCAATGGATCGCGAATTGGTTGAGCAACAGACAACAAAGAGTAGTGATTGACGGATTTAACTCAGAGTGGGCGCCGGTCACTAGTGGCGTCCCTCAGGGCTCGGTTCTTGGCCCAGTGCTCTTCATTATTTACATCAACGACGCGGATGTTGGACTCGATAATCGCATTAGTAAATTTGCAGACGACACAAAGATTGGTAACTCGGCTCTCACTGACGAAGACAGGCAAAGCCTCCAAGAGGATTTGCACAAAATTTCAGCTTGGTCGGATAAATGGGAGATGCCCTTTAACGTAGAGAAGTGCCAGGTCCTTCAAGTTGGAACAAAAAATAAGAAGTTCTATTACGAAATACGCGGCGTTAAACTCACAAGTGTTCAATGCGTTAAGGATCTGGGGATTAAAATCGCATCAAACCTCAAATTCTCACATCAATGCATCGATGCAGCAAATAAAGCGAACAGAATGTTGGGCTTCATTAAAAGAAACTTTTTATTAAAAAATAAAGATGTAATACTTCCACTCTACAATAGTTTAGTCAGACCCCACTTGGAATATGCGGTACAGTTTTGGTCTCCCCACCATGCAAAGGACATTGCTAAACTAGAAGGTGTTCAGCGTCGAGCAACAAAAATGATCCCTTCCTTGCGCAACAAATCCTACGAAGAAAGGCTTTCCACCCTTAACATGTTCTCTCTTGAGAAACGTCGCCTCCGAGGAAAACTGATCGAATGTTTTAAAATACTTAATGGTTTCACGAATGTAGACAGATCAAAATTGTTTATGATCAATGACACTTTGCGAACGAGGAACAATGGCACAAAACGCAAATGTAGACAAGTAAATTCAGACTGCACCAAATTTTTCTTCACCAACGTTGTAGTGCGAGAATGGAATAAGCTCCCACCATCAGTGGTCCAGTGTAACACGATTGACTCCTTTAAAAACAAGCTCGACCGTCACTTCCTTGAACTTAATATTAACTAGAGTAGAAAAGCAACGTTTTGGAGCCATCTGATTAATGTAAAATCACTTAGGTTTAAGGACAGGCCACCTAGTCTGGACCATGGGGTCTGTGTGGTCTGATTTTCTATGTAAATCTATGTAAATCTCTCTCTCTCTCTCTCTCTCTCTCTCTCTCTCTCTCTCTCTCTCTCTCTCTCTCTCTCTCTCTCTCTCTCTCTCTCTCTCTCTCTCTCTCTCACACACACACACACACACACACACACACACACACACACACACACACACACACACACACACACACACACACACACACACACACACACACACACACACACACACACACACACACACACACAAACAAACACTCAAGAATAAGAAAGTATAAGAAATAGTAAAATAAGAAATATTGAAAAACGATTTTTCAGTCAAAGTCTTTTTTTCTTCTGTTTAAACAGTCTGTGTTGACCGGATCTGTTGAATTAAAAAGTAACTGAGAGGAGCAGTTGTTGTTGTTGCTGTTTAAGGATTGCTCCCTCCAAAAAGGGGGGAGCACGGGCTATTGGCAATTTATGGCGTCCCGTAGCACGGTGCCGAGAGATTGACTCTATCGGCGGACGTCAGCCGATCCAACCAAGACAGTCTGCCGACGGGGACTAGCGTGTCCCTCGAGAGGAGCTGAGAAATGGTGAAGTTTAGTTAGTCGTGACACAAGTGTATGACGTATTGTTTACAGGGCGATACAAATATGACATAATTACGTTAGTTTACTTTACCAAGCATCACAATCTAATAGGAATGTTAAATCTTGTAAACTAGTAGTAGAGTAAATAACAGATTAAGTAAATATTATATAAGTGATAAAGTCCACTAATGCTTGCATAAATAAAGAAATCTGACAGCATACATGATATATGGAGACCCAACACGGTTTTACTGAGGCAAACAAGCAGACCAAGAGCTAAAAAAAAAAAAAAAAAAAAACCTACTGCTCCATTAAAAAAGAAAATATGAAATAAAAATGAGCAGATTAAAAATAGCGTGTAATGAATTCTAGTGCGTGTATTTATAACAACCTGAGTGCAATGTGATGAGTGAAGTTGTGTTTTTGATGGACAGAGACCTTGAAACGTACCTGCTTGTAAGAGATACTGATAACCTTGACACCTTTCACCGCCACCCTGTCTCTGGCAGGCGCGCGCGTGTGTGTGTGTGTGGGAGGTGTTCTGAGGGTTAGATGGAGGCTGGGTATTCGTTATTTTGTATATGTGTGTGTGTGTGTGTGTGTGTGTGTGTGTATGTAGACAGGTAGGTTGGTAAGGGAGGTTGTGGGCAGGGGGAGAGGAAAAATATCTACCTGTCCGCATAACCTATCTACTCACTACCTTCTCTTTTAAGTCGTACGGTATTTAGCTATATGGTAAAGTAGAAAAGGCAAAGGCAAAGCAAAGAAAAACAAACGTCCGCGTCCTGCTTCTCCCATAAAGGAAGAGAGGGAGATGCCGAGAGAGAGAGGTATCAGAATTGGTTTGAGGTGCCTTTATACAATTACTTAGCCTTTGCATCTTTTCTTCTTTCTCTATATATTCCTTGTCTACCCTCATGTCCTGTGTTTCAACGTGTGCACCTCGTTATCTATCTGTGCACGTACATCTGTTTCAACTCGTCTATTCTCTTTTCTCTCTGTCCTCCTCTCTCTCTTTCTCCGTGTCTATTGGCATGCGTGTTCTGGAAGGAGGTCGGTCTTGACGTGTTGGAAAGTACCAGAAGACAATTATATTTCAACAGCCCGGTGCAGGTCGTCTAGCTAACAGTCTTCACCCAGTATTCACACCTCACTCCTGTTTACGTCACTGTCCCTTCATATGTTTCCCTTCATCCTTCACCTCCTTCCTTCATCACATCATCATTGTAGTAGCCAGCATGCGAGAGTGGTGAAGTGTAGGTATTAATGTGTAGGAGTTGATACGAGTTGTAGATACGGAATACTGCAGGCGTGGGTGGATACGAATGCAGGTGTAGATGAATGTTCACATGGATAGGTTGAGCAGTGGCTGGGTACTGGCGTGGGGCGTGGAGACAGGGCAGGACAGGGCGGGAGGAAGACGAGGATGGATGGTCAGGGCGTACAGTACACTCGCGCCGGGGTACAAGGCAGAAGGGGCAGGAGGAGGAGCAGGTAAAGGAGGAGGGGGAGGAGCGGCGTTGATAGAGTGAGGTGTTAATTGGTTTGGACGAGCACTACACACGTCGAGTGATTAATAGGGTGTGGAGGTCTCCCGTTCATTATCGATTTCACCGTGAGCTATATACCAAAATTTAATGTAGCATTGCCGTCAACACCACCACGCATGGCCTCCTGTACCGAGCCTTCCCGCCCGCCTCTGTGCCTCCTCTAACACCCTCCCACTCGGCGCGTGTTGGACTATTTATATCAGGTCTTGCTCTGTCTAGTTTTGTGCCGTTTCGTGATAAGTGGGAGACGTATGTATGGGACTGCGAGGGTGTAAGTGCCTTTGTGTGTCTATTCACTATAATGGATCCGTAAGATTGAAAGTAAATACGAGTGAAGACATAAACACCACTAATTTTACACTGATAATTTCGAATATCAAGTTGTATGGTTTGTGATTGTCCAAGACAGTTATGGCAGGACATGTTTGTTTCTTGGAATTGTTATGTAGAGTCGCGAGGTGTGTACGTGTGGGCGTGTACATGTGGGCGTGTCTGTGTGGGAGACAGTTGGCGTCCAGGCGTTTGATAATGATGTCAGGTGTGTTGAGGCTTGTTTTGGTAATGAGGTGGAGTGGGCTAAGACATGACACGAGAGGAGGGAGTGTCTGGAGGGATGGAGGAGTGTGGGAGTGCTATGTAGGACTGTGTGTGTGTGTGTGTGTGTGTGTGTGTGTGTGTGTGTGTGTGTGTGTGTGTGTGTGTTGGCAGCAGCGTGGCGGTCTTTGCTTTTGTGGACGCCATAAATAGAACACGCCAATGAAACGCCCTCCAAAGTTAACATGTTGTGTGTATATGAATTTAAAGGCCCTTCCTGTGGTAATTAGCGGATCAAACTTCCGTTAAATTGCTCCAAATAAAGTGATTGGCAGTGATTACCGTCCATGACTTCATTAAAGGGAATCATTATAATAAGGGAAATGTTTTAGTTATACCCTTGCAGCTAGAAATAATAATATGGTACAATTTCGTGCCCTATCTAATAATGCCCCATTATATATTAACAGTAAAGCCACTCACTGAAACAATCGTGAACGTGTGCATCAGCATTTACTTTGTCTATTTTTCCTACAAGTGCATTTCGTGTCTGCAAGTTTTTATTTTTTTTCTTTTACGTCTCGGCCTATTGCGCCGGTAGGCTTCTTTCCGGTGGGGCCTGGTGGTCGGCCCAAGGCTTCTTCTCGGTGGGGCCTGATGGTCGGCCCAGCCCGTTCTGGCGCGGGCGAGTGTTTATAGTTGCGTCCTCAGCGTCATTATCTTTTTTAACCTTTCTCCTCTACTCTCCATACTTTCATTTTCCCTTTTCTTTCTTTTCTTTCCACCTTCCCCCGTACTTTTCCTTATATGCAACCGGTGTCTCTCCCGCCCCTACGTGCTATCCATCTGGCCTTTCACACCTGGTTCCCTATTTTCCTTTATTCCTTCCGTCCCTCATTCGGCAGCTCGTTCACTTTCCCAACCCTCCTATTCTCCCTCCCTGCCTCCCTCCCTCAGTCCCTCTCTCCCTCCCTCCCTCTGTTCCTTTCTTCATCCCTCGCTCCGTACACGTACTTTCTCTCCCAGAATCTGAATGTAGCTGTGTGTGTGTGTGTTGCCTTGCACTGAATAGGTTTGTTTTCCCGATTTTGTCCCACTACCACCATCACTACTACCACCATCACCACCACCAGTACCACCACCACCACCACCACCATCACCACCGCCAGTACCACCACCACCACCACCACCACCAATACCGCATTTGCCACAGATGTTGTTGATCGAATGCTACGTATGAGCTCTGGCAAGAAAGGACCAGGAGAGAGAGAGAGAGAGAGAGAGAGAGAGAGAGAGAGAGAGAGAGAGAGAGAGAGAGAGAGAGAGAGAGAGAGAGAGAGAGAGAGAGAGAGAGAGAGAGAGAGAGAGAGAGAGAGAGAGAGAGAGAGAGAGAAACTGGGTACACATGCTTATTATGAGGAGGACTTAAATAGAGCCAGGTGAATGGTGTGTGTGTGTGTGTGTGTGTGTGTGTGTGTGTGCAACGCCTATTCGAACGGACTTAAATAAACGGTTACACTTGGGGGTAAACAAATATCCAACTCCCTTCTCTTTTTGCATCTGTTGAGTGGTGGTGGTGGTGGTGGTGGTAGTAGTCGTTGTGGTGGTCGCGGTGGTGGTGGTGGTGGTGGTGGTGGTAGCCGTGGTGGTCGTGGCCGTGATGGTGGTGATGGTGGTGTGGGAAAGTGGAAAAGGTCGGGGTCGATCTGTGATGTTTCTTTTATGATGAGTGCTCGTGTCTCGTCTGCACCACCCTGGCGGCCCCCAAGAAAACTGGGTGGGAGTGTTTGGTGGGGCATGGGTGCTGTCCTGTGACATATTTATATTACACTCAAGTAAATAACCTCCTAGTTCCTATTGATCGCTTTACTAACCTCATTAATCGTATACTTATGCATTTTAAACTATTTACATATTTTCTCATCCTGCTTATAATTCACTCACCCTCGACACTGATGCACCCACCACCATCACCACAGCCACAGCCACAGCCACCAGCACTACCACGCATTGCTAATCAAAACAGTTAAAAAATCAAACTAGAGTAGTAAAGGAGTATGAACTGGAAATTAATTCCGAAGTAATATTGGATTTGCTGATGATATTTTGCTCTTTAGCAGGTCTAGCTGATGATGATGAAAGAGCTAAACAGGGATATAGTACAAATAGGGCTGAGGATGAATGGGAAAGAGACTTAGGTAATATTTAATGACCACGCTAAAGTCGAACAAATACTCAATACGATTACCCCCAAAAGAAGTTTTGAGGCCGTTAATGAATACGTATAATTAAACACTGATACAAAGCAATTCCTCACTCACACTGGAAACACGTATAAGACTGGGCTGAGGTTATTTTGGAAATCAAGGTAACATATTGAGAGGCGCTCGTGTCTTTTTACAGTAAAGGAAGTAACATAGGGTAAAAAGATAGAAAAGAAAACGAGCCTGCGAAAAAAAAAAGCCCCCATCCCCCCTCCCCCCCAAAAAAAAAGTCCGCTACCATTGTGCTTGAAGTGAAGGGTTTTCCAGTCTGTCCAATCAATTTTTTGCAGTTGAATGATTAAATCTGATGGTGATATATATACGTATCTTCCCAGAATAGATTAATCCTCCCACGACTTCCCTTATATTCCTTTCATCTTTGGGAAATGTCAGAATTCCACTTGCAATCAGCGCTTGTAAACAGGGCCGAATGAAGGTTTGTTTTGCTCGTCAATTAACTCCTTTTTATACCTGCCTATCCTGAGCCACTCACAGCTCCATTTAATGGTGCTTTCCTTGTTATCTCTCTTTTTACAATTCCTGGAAAGCGCTTAACTGGCTGCCTTGTATCCTCTTGGGTTTAACCTTTCCCTTTGTGGTGCCGATGAACTAGACTTCCCTTTGTACTTCAATCATTATTTTTTCACTCTGTATTCTAATTGGTTCCTTAACGTCATAAATTTTCTCTTCGTTTTCTTGTTTTCTTCTTTGTGGAGTCGATGCTTGAGACTTTTTATATATATCCTCTGTACTTTGTCCGTTATACTGCTTTGTAGAATTGGACAGTAATTTCAATCCCCCTTTTCTCAAGCTCCCGAATCTCTTAATTAAGGTCTTGTGATTTCCATGTCTCAGAAACCTACACTTTATAAATACATGTTAGGTAATTTTTTTTTTGAGGATTTTGTTTTTGGGTTTTAGTTTTTATGAGCACCATCCATCATTCCAATTTATATTTCATTGATTTCTATTTTACTCTGCATGCAATTACTGCTGAAACATGTCACAATATAAACAGGCAGGTACACACAGGTAGACCATTAGAGAGGCAAACATAACCACAAGTAGAGACACACAGACAGACAGACACACAAAATAATCTAAATATAAAGTATAGAAAGACGAACTAAAAGACGGACAGACATAAAGAGAAGACAAAACACTAACAGAAACAGACAAACACAGAAATGATATGAAATGGAAACGAACACACTCAGACATAAACACTAACAGCAACAGACGTACACGGACCAGTCTCACAGAGGTCGCGAGTTGGACTGAATAGGCGGGTGGCTGGTCATTAGCCTTTCGTGGAGGGAGATAATGGGAATCCTGGACGAAAGGCGTTGTTTGTTTGTGCGTCCGTGTGTGCTGACAGCCGGGTTCAGGGAGGTGAGTGTTCAGTTTGTTTGGTGAACGATTTTATGGTGTTGATGCTGCAGCGGGTGAGAGAGAGAGAGAGAGAGAGAGAGAGAGAGAGAGAGAGAGAGAGAGAGAGAGAGAGAGAGAGAGAGAGAGAGAGAGAGATGGGAAGAAAATGGATGGAAACGAAAAATGTTAAGAAACTATTTGCAATTAGTGTGCACGCCGAAGAATGAAATCGTGGAATAAAAGTAGATGAAAAATGAAGGATCGGCTAGACCAATATGGGAAAAACACAGTGAACCCTACACTTACTTGAGATGTCAGTGGAAAACTAAATGAACGTTGAGGTAGGAAGAGGGGATAAAAATGAATAGAAATGGGTAAAAATGTATTGGAGAGAATGGGAAAGGATGATGAAGCTTAAGGTTTGGGACATGGAAGAATCACAGTGAAAGGTGGAAATGTTTGAAAAGGAAGGGAAGGAATATTTGATCCAAGGAGCATGAAAGAAAAAAAGAAATCAGGATACATAAATGAATCAAGAGACATGTCAAAAGGACGGAGGTAGATAAAAGGTGAATAAGAGATATGTGAAAAGGGTGAAGGAAAATAAAGGGAGAATATTGAACTACTAAAGTTACAACTACTATTACTACTACTACTACTACTACTACTACTACTACTACTACTACTACTACTACTACTACTACTACTACTACTACTACTGCTGCTGCTGCTGCTGCTGCTACTACTACTACTACTACTACTACTACTACTACTACTACTACTATTACTGCTACTACTCCTTTGAACTCATTTAAGGAAGTAAAACAAACAAATCGGTTCGTTATAGCAATGAAAAGGTGACAAGATTTGAGAGAGAGAGAGAGAGAGAGAGAGAGAGAGAGAGAGAGAGAGAGAGAGAGAGAGAGAGAGAGAGAGAGATCCTCCCCGTTCCCCCTGCACAGCGGCGTGCCGCAGGGCAGCGTGTTATCACCAACGCTCTTCATCACCTACACCTCTGACATGCCCCGGTCTGATAACAGAAGCTGTATGGATGTATATTATCCAGGGCGGGAGGCGAACAGACTCAACACATTTGAAAAAAAATGGAAGATCAAAACAAACATAGACAAATTCGCTGTGGTCGCACTCGGCAGGAAAAAAATTAAATGACATGCAAATACAGGGCAACACCATCTCCCACCAAAAACAATGCCAGATATTAGGCCACACAGTGACATCCACCGGCCTGATCGTTAAACATGTCAACGACAAAACCATGAAAGTTAAAACAGCCCTCACATCACTAAACAGATTCTGGCACTTCACAGAGCGGCTCAAACTGTATCTGGTAAAAACTAAGATACTTCCTATACTAGACTACTCACCCACCCCGACACACGTGGCTTCCCACACCAAGATGTTACAGCTTCAGAGGCTGCAGAACAAAGCGCTGAGATTTGCCACTGGACAGAAATACCCGTACACGGAAAACACAGCAGCACAACACCGCAGACTCGGAGTACAACTAGTCAGCACAAGGCTACGGGAGGCGGCCGGAAAGATATGGGAGAAACTAGACCAGCAAGACGACGTGAACTACACCCACGTCAAGGAGCTTGACGGCAGCACGAACTTGGTCCACCCCTGGTTTCCGCGCAGCTTGAAGTCACTACGAGAACAACCGCCCACACATCACTTCACACAAGTGACCCCATAGCTTAGCTTAGCTCTCTACACACAAACAATCCAAACACCCCCCCCCCCCCCCCAGCACGCCGGGGGTATGCAAATAAGGTGCCCGATAAACAATAACTACACCAGAACAACTAACGAACCTACACCATACAACTGTACATCCTACTGTCTTTCCTATTCCCCACCTGCACCTTCACCACTAACCCACTTCCTCTTCGTACTATACCCTTGATTAAAAAAAAAAAGAAAAAAAAAGAGAGAGAGAGAGAGTTTTGCTTTGTTTATACTTCAATCATGATCAAAGGCAAGGAGTTCCATACACATTGACATCACCTTTCCTCCTTACCTCCCTTCCTTCCTTCTCCCTTTCTTTTCTTCTCTCCCTTTGCTTCCCCCTCCTCCTCCTCCTCCTCCTCCTTGTTTTGCTCTTATTTAGCCTTCCTTCCGTGTTTATCGTCGTCCTCTGCAATGGCTCAGGTGGGTTAATATACACCTGGGTCAGCCTGATGGACACCTGGTAAACACTACGGCTGCTGATGATGCCGATGGTTTCTCTTATGTACTCTCGTGGCTGTCTTGTTCATCTGTTCTTTTCTCTGCGTCTGTTCCGTCTCCTCTCCGTTTTATTTTCTGTTCATGTTCTTGGTTTTGTATAATTTCTCCTTTCTTTTTATCTTCTTTTCACTTTCTTTTTCATGCTTCCTCTTTTTTGCTTTCAAATTGTCTCTATTCTTTCTCTTTCTCATATCTTTTTTTTTTCGTTCATTCCTATTTCATTATATTTTTCTCGTTTTCTTGGTTTTGTATAATTTCTCCTTTCTGTTTTCTTCTTTTCACATTCTATTTCATGCTTCCTCTTTTTAACTTTCAAATTTTCTCTATTCTTTCTCTTTCTCATATCTTTCTTTTTTGTTCATTCCTATTTCATTATATTTTTTCTCCTTTTCATTTTCTTTTTCCATTTCTTTTTCTATCTTTCTCTCTCTTTCACTTTCCTTCGTTATATTTGTTTTCTTTCTTTTCCTCTCTTAATTCTTTTTGATGTATTAACTCCTATGGTTGAAAAGACAGACCAAGGGCTGCACTACAAGTAAATACGTCCGTGCGTGCTCCTGAATAGAAAATCAGAGGATAGCGAAAAAGATCATCAGATTAACTTCGAGCGGCGTCTTAATACCCTACTTTCCTTCTGGCCCTTCGACGTCAGCTGAAAAGTTAGCCTCTCTTCAGTAATAGTTGACCCTCTATTTTTGACCTCTCATTCTAGTTTCTTCACAGGAGTAGCGTCTATCGGGCCCTCTTTTTTGCCCTGGAGCTGCTTCCCTTACTGCAAAAAAAGCCTTGTCCTTCCTACTAGCTCCTACTGACCTTTTTATTCCCTTACACTGTTTCCTTACTGCAAAAAAAGCCTTGTTCTTCCTACTACCTCCTACTGACCTTTTTTTTTCCTTTGAGCTGCTTCCCTTTCTGCAAAAAAAAGCCTTGTTCTTCCTACTACCTCCTACTGACCTTTTTTTTTTTCCTTTGAGCTGCTTCCCTTTCTGCAAAAAAAGCCATGTTCTTCCTACCAGCTCCTACTGACGTTCTTTTTTTCCCGTTTCCTTTGTATATGTCAACTTTTTATTTACAGCGAACTTCATCTAAAACTTATCTACTGTCTTTTTTCCTTATTTCCTGTTTCTTAACGTCACTCGAAGAAAGTAATGCCCCAGGTGACTCCACTGATTAAAACTTCGACCTCCCTTCAGTCTCCCTTCAGTTTTCCATTTTCTTTGATTTTCTCGTGTTCTCTTCCTTTTCCTCCTCCTCTTGTTCCTTTCACTAGTCTACTTATACTTCTTATTATTGTCGTTTTGGTTCTTCTTTTCTGATTTATCTACTTCATCATCGTCGCTTTCGTATTCTTTCCTCTCCTCCTTCTCCTCCTCCTCATTATCCTTTTCGTCTTTCTCCTTTTCTCCAGTTCTTGTTTTTGTCCTTTTTGTCCTCGTCCTCATCTTCATCCTCTTTCTCCTCGTTCTTTCCCTCTTCGTAGTATTCTTATTCCTCTTTTTCTTCTTCCCCTCCTCCTCCTCCTCCTCCAAGCTAGTTCAGTATTTTTCAGGAATTACTGACAAATTCGACTAAATCGGAAATATGTAACCCAGTTTTTACTGTTGTCGTTTGAAAAGATAACAATTCGTGCTTATTTTTCATTCTCTTTTTTTTTTGTCTATCAGTCCCGTCTGTTTACCTGTTTTCTTTTTTTTTCTTCGCTTTGTTGTTCTATGTTACTTTATTTTTTCATCTTAAGGTTATCTTCTACTATACTTATTTGTGCTCCTTTTCCTCCTCCTCCTCCTCCTCCTCCTCCTCCTCCCTCTCTCTCTAATTGGCTTCTTTGGTCCCATCCCTCTTCAATCACTAATAAGAGAAAATCCCGAGAGAGAGAGAGAGAGAGAGAGAGAGAGAGAGAGAGAGAGAGAGAGAGAGAATAGTATGCGATTGCTTGATGGGTTTATGTATATTATTTGCATGATTGTCTCTCTCTCTCTCTCTCTCTCTCTCTCTCTCTCTCTCTCTCTCTCTCTCTCTCTCTCTCTCTCTCTCTCTCTCTCTCTCTCTCTCTCTCTCTCTCTCCACACACACACACACACACACACACACACACACACACACACACATCGCGCGCACCCAACAAAGTTTGTCCAGTTAATTATATAATTGTTCACTTTGTTCAGTTTAACGTTTTATTAATTACCAGAACGTGAAGGTAATTAATTTACGTCCCTGGCGTGTGTGTGTGTGTGTGTGTGTGTGTGTGTGTGTGTGATATTACTCGTCTATCTAACTACTATATATCGGTTTATATTTATCTGTCTGTTTGTTCACGTTTTTCTGTCTGTCTCTTTCTGTTTACCTTTTTGTCCCTAAGTTTGTCTGTGTCTGCTTGTCTTTCTATCTATCTGTCTGTCTTTCCGTGCATCTTCGTATCTAAATATTTAAATCCCTTTACTTTTATATGCTTTTCTTTATTGGCTTGCCTTTTATTGTAGCAGTATTGTTTTCTTTTTTTATGCCCTTGAACTCTCTCCTCTGCTGTAAAAAAAAAAAAAGGATATATCAACATTTGATGATTTGATTTTTCCTTGTAATTCAGTTTGTTTTGTTCACTAGAACATTTTATGGTGACTGATCTCGGATGTGTAGAAGTGTTGCCGTCCGTGCACAGTATCATCAACAATTTTGATCTTTTGACATCATTGGAAATACCTTAAGTGCAACAACAACAACAACAACAACAACAACAACAACAAAAGCTGAAAACAAAATCCGCCAAGCGTTGCTCCATTTGCTATACTGATTGGTCTATCCTCCTCCTTCTCCTCCTCCTCCTCCTCCTCCTCCTCCTCCTCCTCCTCCTCCTCCTCCTCTTCCTCCTCCTCCTCCTCCTCCTCCTCCTACTGCCACTACAACTACTACTACTACTGCTATTATTATTCCTCCTCCTCCTCCTCCTCCTCCTCCTCCTCCTACTACTACTACTACTACTACTACTACTACTACTACTACTACTACTACTACTACTACTACTACTACTACTACTATTACTACTACTACTACTACTATCGCCACCACCACCAGCGTTATGCTCCTACTTAGCGCATCGTTGCAACTTATAAATCTTTCCCGTGCAGGGGCGAGTTGTTGGGCAGCCTCAAGCTTCCATTATGAGCACCTCGCCGGGTTTTGAGCCTTCATCCTTTGCTCGTAAGCTCACCCGTGACAATATGAAATTAGTGGTCTTCGGCAAGCAATATTTTGGTGAATGTGGATTGGCTTTACTATGGGGGAGTTAAAGATGTAAAGAAAATATGAAAGGAAAGGGAACTTATAAAGGTGTGGATAAAGGGAATTGATGAAATTGCAGCACAATATTAGGTATATGTAAGGAGAAGCGTGGAAATGGTAATACGATGGAAGCAAGTAGAAAACAGGAAGACAGAATATCGTAGTAATGTGTAATAGATAAGTATATAGATGCAAATAGATGGAAATAGATAGATAGATTGATTGATAGATAGATTGATAAATAGATAGATAGATAGATAGATAGATAGATAGATAGATAGATAGACAGATAGATAGTTAGGCTGATAGATAATTTTAAGTTAACCTGCAGTTATAATGCTTTAACACATATACTACTTCCGTAAAAAGAAAAACACTACAAAATATATATAATCCTACCCTTATTTTTATCATGACTTCTTTTAGTTCACAGACATCCAAATTAGTCATTCCAATATTTGATTCGAAAATAGCAGGTACATTCTGAGCCGAGTGTTGCATCAGAGCTTAATGTAAGATATTCCGAAGGTTTATCCAGACGAGTTCGCCCACCTCCACCTTTCCGACCTGAGAGACCAACACACATGCACGCACACAATAGTCCTCACATGATAACCCTCTCAAGCATAGATGACAGCGCTATTATTACGAACCTTGATGCTTCTGCAGCTGTTATTACTGCTGCTGCTGCTGCTGCTACAGATAATAATAATAATAATAATAATAATAATAATAATAATAATAATAATAATAATAATAATAATAATAATAATAATAATAATAGTGATAATACTAATATAAAAACTAATACTATTATAAATACTGATACTAATAATGAAAAAAATGTGACAATAACTATAACAACAGCAACAACAACAACAACAACAACAACAACTACTACTACTACTACTACTACTACTACTACTACTACTACTACTACTACTACTACTACTACTACTACTACCACCCCACCACTATTACTACTTATTTGTAGTGATACATAAAAGGCTTTCCCGGCTTGGTGGGGCTTTCCAGGAAGCAGCCTTCATCATGTCAAAGTACAGTTCATTTACCCGTCCCTGGAATTAATTGTGGTCCCCAACTCTCTCTCTCTCTCTCTCTCTCTCTCTCTCTCTCTCTCTCTCTCTCTCTCTCTCTCTCTCTCTCTCTCTCTCTTCCCCCCCCCCCCGTGCTCCCCAGTGTGTGTGTGTGTGTGTGTGTGTGTGTGTGTGTGTGTGTGTGTGTGTGTGTGTGTGTGTGTGTGTGTGTATGTAACGCCAGGGTTTTGCGTTATTAATAGTAATTATAAGAAAGGGTATATATAATGGGAATCAGCTCTCATGAAACGTTGTCTGTAAATAAAAATGACAGTAGTCTAAGTGACTAATTATATATAAAGCAAAATTACACAGGTGACAGGGCACACAGGGACATAAGACTTCAAAAGGCCACACGGCCCACACAAGGCAGCTCCTGAAGATGGGTTGCTCACCAAATCCCGTTTCCATCTGTACTTGCATCAAATCTTCGTTTAAAGGTTTCAGTTGTCCTTGCCTTAACTACATACCTACTCAGTTTGCTCCATTCGTCCACTTCTCTATCGTTATATCTTCCATCGTTTACGGTGTACATACGTGCCGTAGTGGCGGCACGCTAGTGACACGTTGGCACCACGTTCGTTCAGCGTCATCTGATGAATTTTACTTTGGTGCCGAGTATCATATGAGTCTTACGCCCCGTGATGTGGCAGATTATTATTCCCCTTTGTGTGATCGCCGTGTCGTGGAAAATAACACATTATGAACTCTCGGCTTTGCCAGAAGGTTATTCAGTCGAGGCCGCGGCGTATTAGGCTTCCTGAGCGAGGCCCAGGCGCCAAGCTCCTCGCGTTGAATATTAAATTTGGGGCACAGATGTGAAGAGTATGTATGTAATGCGATTTGTCCAGGATTGCGCCTCGTACGTCTCATCCTTTACTTGTTTGTGATGGCAAATTAATGTTGTCATCCCGTCATTTAATTACAGTAGTAGCGTTACAGCCGCATCAACGGCCGAAATGATGATCTCCCCGCCACCAGCTCGTCCGCCCGCTTCCCCGAGCCCGAGCACCGCCACCCAGAGGCTGTGTGTGCGCCGGAACCGTCCCCGCGTGTGTAGGTGGGGCATAAAAGGTCCGTCCATAAAAGTGTGTCCTCGCGTTGGTGAGCACGACGCCTGCCTCCTCTTGAAGATTTTTAACTATGTTATGGACGCTAAAGGAATGCTGCAGCAGCAGCAGTAGTAGTAGTAGTAGGAGGAGAAGGAGGAGGAGGAGGAGGAGGAGGGAGGAGGTGGAGGAGGAGGAGCAGGGAATGGAGAGGGGCGTCGCGTGGAAGAGAGGGATGGAGTGAGGTCGTTGTTTCGAAATAGATGGTCGGGGAAATTAACTTGAAGGAGCGAGTGTTGGCTCACTGCCTCGCCGGGGTGGTGACAAAGGGCAGGGGTTCGCATCCCTCCCTCCCTCTCCTCCTCTTCTCCTTCTCCTGTCCCTCCTCTCATCATTCCTTATTCCATCTCCATTTCAATCTGTCCATTTTTTTATGGCTTCCTCTCTATTCGTTCATTACTTGCTACATTTATCAACTTCTCTACCTATGTTCTTCTGTGATTATCCGTGACTGTTTATCTCTGTCTGTTTGTCTGTCTGTAGATCTGTCTCTCTGTTTATGTCTCTTTCTCTGGCTGTCTGTCTCTCTGCCTCTCTTTCATTCTCCATGTCTATAATCTTTTTTTTTGTCACCTTTCTAAATCCTTTTGCTTTCCTTCACTATTTCTTCTTTTTCTTTTCTCCGTGCTTTCGTTTTATTCATTTTCTATATTCTCTTTCGTTTTTTTCCTCCATCTTTCTCTCAAATTCCATAAACAGCCTTCTCCCTCTCTTCGTATCTCCACTAGTTTTCTTTTTTTTTCTTTTTACCTTCACTTCATTCATCTTACTTCTCCTTCTCATATTAATCCGTCTCTCTCATCCCTTGCATCGCTTACCCCCTTCTTCCCCACCTTTCTTCTATTTTCTTTTTTTCTTACGCTTCCTGCTTCCAGAGTTTCTTCGTCACTGCTTTTCTTTTCATCATTTCCGACGCATCACATTCTCCTTACCTCCTCCTCCTCCTCCTCCTCCTCCTACACCTCCTCCTCTTCTTCATCCAACCTCGTTTCGTACCCTCTCTACCTCCTAATTCCTTCTCTCCTCCCCTCCTTTCGACACACTCATCTTCCTCCGCTTCCTCCACTATCCTCATATCCTCCTCCTCCTCTTCCTCTTCCTCGTCCTGCCCCTGTTCCTCCTCCTCTTCCTCCTTACTTCTGTCATTAAATTCATTCCTAAAGTTCCGTCATCCTCTTTTCTTTTTTCTCTCCCTCCTTCTCTTCCTCCTTCCTTTTCTTCCTTATCTCTTTCTCCCTATCCCTTTCCTCCTTGTTACACTTTCTTCCCTCCCTCTTTTCCTCCCTTACCTCCTCCTCTCTCTCCCTCCAATTCTTACCTCCGATCCATCCTTACTCTCCCCCCCTCGCTCCTACTTCTCTTGTTTCCCTCCCTCATTCCCCCTTCTCAATACTTCCCTTTTTTTCAACACTTTTCTTATAATTCCCTTCCTCCTCCCTCACATAATCCGTCTCAGTCTGTATTTGTCCGTCTTTCTGTCTGTCTGTGTTTCTCCTATTCCCCCTACTTCCTTATCTACCACCTTCCTTTTTTTTTACCTTCTTATCTCCCATTCCCTTACCTCTTTATCTCCCTCCCTTCATCTCCTTTACTCTTCCTCTGTACCTCACTTCCTTATCCATCTTCTTTTTGTTATCCTTTCCTCCCTCGCGTTCTCTCCCTCCTTCTCTTCCTCCTTCTTCCTTTTCTTCCTTATCTCTTTCTCCCTATCCCTCTCCTCCTTGTTACACTTTCCTCACTCACTCGCTCGCTCGCATGCTCTCATATTTCCTTCCTCCCCCTCCTGCTCCTCCTCCTCCTCCTTCGTCTCCCTCTTCATGCGTCCCCTCCCTCTCCTCCGCCCGCAGCACAATAACGAAATGACGGAGACGAGGCTGGGGGCGACCACGAGAAGGATATTTGCGTAAAAGGTTAAGGAAAGAGGAAAGCGCCGCCGTCACCATCCTGGAAATAGATACAACGATAGAGGATGGAAGGAAGATGGAGGAGTTTTTATTACCTTTACTTTTTTATTGTTACAGGAAAGGAGGCAACTGAAGGGCATAAATAAAGGACGAAACACACAAAAGAGGCCGCTGCGTTTGTTATTTTATTGGATATAGTTATTAGTGTTTGTTTGTATGTGTGTGTGTGTGTGTGTGTGTGTGTGTGTGTGTGTGTGTGCTTATAGGCGTGTATGTGTTGCTTTACGAGACAGGTGAACCATTACCTACCGTCTCTCTCTCTCTCTCTCTCTCTCTCTCTCTCTCTCTCTCTCTCTCTCTCTCTCTCTCTCTCTCTCTCTCTCTCTCTCTCTCTCTCTCTCTCTCTCTCTCTCTCTCTCTCTCTCTCTCTCTCTCTCTCTCTCTCTCTCTCTCTATCTCGTGTTCTTTCTCTTCTTCTCTCCCTTCGTCTTGTGTGACATAATCGACTCCTGTTGCGTTGGGTGTAGGGGAGGAGAGCTCGGTAGAGGGTTGAGGGAGGGAGGTGGAGAGGTAGATAGGTAAGGTAAACGTAAGGGCGATATTGAGGGAGCAAGGAAGGTAACGGGAGAGGGGAGAGAGAGAGAGAAGGTCGGTTAATGGGCACGAGGGAGAAGAAGGAAGGGAGGAAGGGAGGGAGGGAGGAAGATCATAGAGGTAGAGAGGGAAGTCAAAGGTAAGGGAGGTTTTGAGGGAGGGAGAAAGGTCACGTGAAAGGGAGAGAAAGGAGGGCGGTCTAAGTACACGAGGGAGAGGTAGGGAAATGGAGAGGGAGAGAGGGAGGTAAGGGAGGTATTGAGAGCTCAAGGAAGATAATAGGAGAGAGAGAGAGAGAGAGAGAGAGAGAGAGAGAGAGAGAGAGAGAGAGAGAGAGAGAGAGAGAGAGAGAGAGAGAGAGAGAGAGAGAGAGAGAGAGAGAGAGAAAGAGATGGAGGAGGCGATAGCGAGGGAGAGAAAGAAGGGTAACTGAAAGAAAGGAGATAAGAAGAAAGACATAGAGAGAAGGAGTCAGAGTTGCACAAGAGGCGCCACCTGTTGGAAGATGGTGCGACTTTTCTGAGCTAGGCGATGTTTCATATTCTTCATCTCCTCCTCCTCCTCCTCTTCTTCCTCTTCCACCTACTCCTCCTCATTTGTGACTCAGTCGAAATCCAAATGGAGGTCAGCAATGTTAAGGGTGGTTCTGTTCATGTTATTTTCTTTCTTTTTTTGTTTTTATCTGTTCTTTTCTCTTGTTTTTTCCTTCTTCGCAGCAAATGACCTGAAGCTTTTAGGTCTTCCACCTCCTCTCTCTTTCCTCCTCCTCCTCCTCCTCCTCTACCTCCTCCTCCTCCTATACTTCCGCCCCTTTCTTCCTCCTCTATTTGCACCTCCTCTCCTAACTCTGCCTTCTCTCTGTTTTCCTTCTCCTCCTCCTCCTCCTCCTCCTCCTCCTCCTCCTCCTATTCTCACTTACATATCCATTTCTTCCTTTATTTTTTTCTTTCCTACCTTTCTTTTACCTGGCCTCGAGAGAGAGAGAGAGAGAGAGAGAGAGAGAGAGAGAGAGAGAGAGAGAGAGAGAGAGAGAGAGAGACCATTCTGTTACATTTTTCTTTACTAATGGGATTGACTGGGGAGGAAAAACTGGAGACACACGGACAGGAGAATAAAAGAAGTGTATGTTAAAGAAGAAAGGAAGAAATGTGAATGCCGAATAAATGTGAAGGAAGGTCAAGGGAAGAAAAAGCAAAATGATATTCCGCTGATGGAAGAAAAAATACACAAGGAAAAGAAAGAAAGAGGAGGAGGATGAAGAAGAGGAGATGCAAATGAAGGAAAAGATGAAGGGAAAGGTTTTGAAAAAGGTGGTGGAAAGTATTATGAAAAATACGGTGGAAAAGATGAAGGAAAAATGATGAGAAAGTCGATGAGAAAGGCGCTGAGAAAGACGATGAAAAGATGAAAAAGATGAGAAAAATTATGTAAAAGATGAAGAAAAAATAAAGAAAAAGATCAGGAAATAGATAGGAAAATTAAAAAGAAAAACGATGGAAATATAAAGTACAAGAAGAGCAGGGTAGGAGGAGGAGGAAGTGGAGAAGGTAAACGAGAAGGAAAATCGAGAAGGGAAATAAATAATGGAAGAGAATACATCAGTCAATAAGAAAAAAACAAAGAAGAAAACGTAGAAACTCATCGAAATACAGGCCAGATTATATTTTTGTCATGAACTAGGTCAGGCCTTTGAGCGGTCACCTGTGTTCTGCATTGAACTGCCGCTGTTGGGAGGTCAAGAGAGGGATATTCGAGGAGAGGAACGAAGTGGTAAAGAAACACTGGATCAGAGGAAGACATCACAACAAATCTGTCTTCTTGAACGGAATATCTTTAGTTGCCCCGTTTGTTCTATACATCGCTGTCTCTATAGATGGGTAAGGAGAGGGACGTCGAAACAAGGGAGCATGTTATCACTGGACCAGAGGAATATGGACACAAATCTGTCTTTTTGAGCGGGATATCTCTTTAGGTGCTTCTCTTATTCTGTGTACATGTGCCGCTGTGGATGGGTCAGCAAAAGGACCTAGGATTTTGGGAACATAAGAATAAGAGGAACATATTGCAATCTTATCGTAAACCCTTCATTCATTATTGAGTGTTTGTCGTGTTATATATATTTGTACTCTTAAGCGAGGAAGGACGATTCAATAAGATAAACACGAAACATTGGAATTTGTGCCATTGTGGATAGGTAAGCAAAAGGACATTGGAGCTTGGGAGCATAAGAGTAAGAGGAACATACTGCAATCTTATCGTAAACCCTCCATTCATTATTGAGTGTTTGTTGTGTTATATATATTTGTATTCTTTTTAGTGAGTGAGGAAGGAAGATTCAAGAGGATAAACACGAAACATTATAATTTGATATGAGAACTCGATTAGTCTCCTCGGCCTTTTAAAATAGTTGAGATGTGGGGTGAGAGCGTTTGCGAATACTGACCAAACGGTTGTAATGTAGGAGAAAACTTTAAAGGGCAGACCAAATGCTTGATCGTCCAGACCGTGCCGTGCTGTGTTTCTTCATTGCTGTTGGCAGAGTGTTGTCATTGTTGTTGCTGTTGTTGTTGTTGTTGTTGTTGTTGTTGTTGTTGTTGTTGTTGTTGTTGTTGCTTTCCGTTGTGGCGATCATGATGAAGGAGATAATTTGAGGTAGATTTGTGCGGTTTAATGAAGGATTATGTTACGGACTCTCTTAATGAAAGGTTGTTGTGTGTACTCTAAATAATCTCCAGGAAAAATCATTGGAGTGCACTAATGGGTGATGCTGTCTGCTCTCTTGATTCCCTTCAGTAATGACACGAGCATATTGAATAGTTAAGTTTGTGTTCTTTTCAGCTTATCTAGTCATATCTGGTGTTCTCTGTATGCCCTAGAAAAAATAACAATGAAAGCTTTTATAATGTGTCCTTTTAATGTGTTTTCTTGATGCTTCTTTCAGTATAGACTTGGGAGAGCGCTGTACATTAATATATATAACGAATAATTACACATCGTAGTGACATCTATTTTCCGATATAGAAACACCTCGGGCTACGGAATAACTCCATCCTCATTTATCTTTAAAACTTCCAGCCCTGCGATGTTCTCTAGGTTCTCGTGATACTTATTTACTAGCACGTATATATTCTGAAGACTGGCCGAGTGATTGCTGCTGATAAGAGAGAAAAACCTCTGGACACACGTGGAGCCGTTATCTCGTCCTTCAGTGAAAAACAGCTCTTGAGAACCTTTGTTTGGTAGCGATTTCTGAGGCTTCCCGGAACTCCAGCCTTACGTTATTATCCATTTGTCGACCCCAGTTTATGTTGTAATGGAGGAGGTGGTGACGATGGAGAAGAGGACGCGGAGGATTAGGAGAACGAGGACACAGAGGACGAAGAAGAGGAAAAGGAGGAATAAGAAGTACGAAAAAGAGAGGATGAGCAGGGTAATGAATAGCTTTGAGGGAAAAAATGAATAAAGGAAGCAGAATTATATCCACACACGTTGCGGCAAATTGCAGTTGGAGAAAATAATAAAAATAACCTTTCATTGTTAATATGTATCTCACGTGGACAAAAAAAATTACCCACCAAAAAGTATGAGAGAAAATCAGTGAAGGGAATCTGAACCTTCTTAACATACCAAGGCCGGGAAGAACAGAAGAAAAATTAACAGATTGAGACGAACATGGCTTTGGTTGACGATTCCTTGCTCTTGGGAACCTTATAGTGAAACTTGACGGAGCGATGCAGAAAGGGGCCCACAGCGATGGTAGTGAAGGGGCCGAGGAACGTGAGGAAGAGAAAGGAAGGTGTATGGAGAGAGACTTCGAGGAGATGGGAAGAGGAGGAGGAGGAGGAAAAAGAGAAAAAGAAATCGAAAAATAAAAAAGAAATAGAAAAAAGAAAAAAAAGAACGGACCGAAAAAAAAACGTGTAACCAAAGGAACAACAATATAATGAGAGAGAGAGAGAGAGAGAGAGAGAGAGAGAGAGAGAGAGAGAGAGAGAGAGAGAGAGAGAGAGAGAGAGAGAGAGAGAGAGAGAGAGAGAGAGAGAGAGAGAGAGAGAGAGAGAGAGACATACTATTTCCCTGCTTTTTAGATCCTGTAATGAACATGTCTTCCTCAGCACGATTAAAGAGAAAGAAAGTCTGGGATAAGATGTTCTCACTCTCGAGGAAGAAGTGGAGGAGGAGGAGGAGGAGAAGGAGGTTGAGGAGGAAGAGAAGGAGGAGAAGGAAGAGGAAAAGGAGGAGAATGAGGAGGAGGAGGAGAAAGAGGAGGAGGAGTAAAGAGATACATGCGCTCTCTCTCTCTCTCTCTCTCTCTCTCTCTCTCTCTCTCTCTCTCTCTCTTTAAGTTTAATTACTTCGCTTTCTCTGAGATATTGTTTAGAATTGTTAAGAGTGTGTGAGTTAAATTGATTCGGGTGAGAGAGAGAGAGAGAGAGAGAGAACAATAGTACACATCTGGATAGGTATTTCAAAGCCTGACACTGTACTTGACACATCGATGAAGCGAAGCGCGCAAACTTTTTTTTTTTTGCCGATTTGTTCCCCAACCCGCCCTATTTGTCGGTGGCTTTTGCAGTCTCGATATCGTACCTTCAAAGCCTCGGTCCCATTGTGCTTCGGGTGAAAGGTATTTGATCTGTGACTGAAATGTGAACCAAAAAACATTGTGTCTTTCTTTTGTTTCGTCCATTTGTTGTTATCTTCATTGGAACACCTTACCTATTTTCGACCAGCAGTAGTTCGCCCATGGTTATGTAAACGTGTGGTTGATTGGTTGATTGATTGATTAATTGATTGAGTGTCAGTTTCATAAGGTTGGTGTATCGTGTTTTTGGAGAGTGTGTTCGTTCGTGTTTTTAAGATTTCGTTAGTCAGTGACGATTACATAGCGTTATTTTCTTTTTTCTCGTTTATTGTCATTGTTTTAGGTAAGTGTCCCTTTCTTCCAATGTATCCACCAGTTTTCTTTTTTCTTTCCTATGTATATTTAAGGAGGAGTAATAGGGGGGGGAAGGAGAAAGAAGAGGAAGAGGATGCGGATGTGATAAAAAGAGGAAAAGGAGGAAAAGAGAGAGATGAAGACAAAGAGAAAGAGCAGGATAGCCGAGGAGAAGTAGGAGGAGGAGGAGGAATAGGGGAAGAAGGAGGAGGAAGAGGAAAAGGTGGAGATAAAAGAGGAAAAGGAGGAAGGAGAGATAGATGAAGACAAACAGAAAGAACAGGAAAGCCGAGGAGAAGTAAGAGATGGAGGAGGAATTGGGGAAGAAGGAGGAGGAAGAGGAAAAGGATGAGATAAAAGAGGAAAAGGGGAAGAAGACAGAGATGAAGACGAACAGAAAGAACAGGAAAGCCGAGGAGAAGTAAGAGATGGAGGAGGAACAGGGGAAGAAGGAGGCGGAAGAGGAAAAGGATGAGATAAAAGAGGAAAAGGGGGAAGAAGACAGAGATGAAGACAAACAGAAAGAGCAGGAAAGTCGAGGAAAAGTAAGAGATGGAGGAGGAACAGGGGAAGAAGGAGGCGGAAGAGGAAAAGAATGAGATAAAAGAGGAAAAGGGGGAAGAAGAGAGAGATGCAGACAAAAAAAGTGGAAGTGGAAAGCGGAGGGGAAGCAGGAGGAGGACGAAGGAGAGGAAGAATAATATGAGTTAGATGAGAGTGAAGAATAATCGTGTTTACTTGTCACGCACGTCGTATTTCTGTCGCTTGGTGTTAAGGTCACCATTTTTCAGGCAAAGTGTATTATAGTGTCGCAATGCCTTCTCCAATTCAGCGTTATTCTCCTTGATGTACATATTAGTTTTTCTCCTTTCCTTAATTTCCTTGTCATATTTTTTGTGTTATTAGAGACGGGATGAAAGTTCCGAGATAAAAGAGGAAAAGGGGGAAGAAGAGAGAGATGCAGACAAAAAAAGTGGAAGTGGAAAGCGGAGGGGAAGCAGGAGGAGGACGAAGGAGAGGAAGAATACTATGAGTTAGATGTACCAGTGTTCGTGGTACTGAATATATATTTTTTTATCTATTTCTTAAGTTTCTTTCCTCAACACGTGATGCATTAAAGACTGATTCATTAACTGTTTTTTTTTTCATTCTTTTCAGGTTAGTGATCAACGAGGAGATCTTATTAATCGTCCACTGTGAAGGGTAAGCCATGAGTTTGTAATATATTTATACTGTTTATTCTCTCTCTCTCTCTCTCTCTCTCTCTCTCTCTCTCTCTCTCTCTCTCTCTCTCTCTCTCTCTCTCTCTCTCTCTCTCTCTCTCTCTCTTTCGATCTCTCTCTCTAAGTGAGTTGCTAATGAATGTACCGCTGCAAGCTAACTTTGATTGAATTCGATGTTGAGAGAGAGAGAGAGAGAGAGAGAGAGAGAGAGAGAGAGAGGTACAATTTAATTCGTCTCGGTAATGGAAGACGAATAATGTAATAACGATCTCTTAAGTAGATTCGTTATAAGTACGTTCCTCCGCTCGTATTTTCGCCTAGGTTAATAAGAAGTTGCTGCTCCCTAATATTACAGTGATGCGTGTTCTTCTTCTTCTTCTTCTTCTTCTTCTTCTTCTTCTTCTTCTTCTTCTTCTTCTTCTTCTTCTTCTTCTTCTTCTTCTTCTTCTTCTTCTTCTTCTTCTTCTTCTTCTTCTTCTTCTTCTTCTTCTTCTTCTTCTTCTTCTTCTTCTTCTTCTTCTTCTTCTTCTTCTTCTTCTTCTTCTTCTTCTTCTTCTTCTTCTTCTTCTTCTTCTTCTTCTTCTTCTTCTTCTTCTTCTTCTTCTTCTTCTTCTTCTTCTTCTTCTTCTTCTTCTTCTTCTTCTTCTTCTTCTTCTTCTTCTTATCATTATTTTCATAGGATAAGATGATGATAATGCCAGGAACCTTCTCTGATCTCGTCTCTAGTTCTTCTTCTGTTACCTTTTTCCTCTCTGCTTCCACCATCCGACAAGCTCCTTATCTACAAGCATGGGTGAAATTACTTTGATGTTTTCTGCTGGAATATGCAGAACCTTCCTTTGTTCAGGGTGTTGCTGCTCATTCATGTATATTTTATCCTTTTTATCCCTGAGTCCTTCTATCATAGGATTCTACTTCATCCACTACACGGTTGTCCTGTTCTTGCCCAAAACTGTTCGTGTCATCCTATTTTTACAAATTCAAATTTACCGTGTTTTATTTTTTGTTATTTTGCCTGAAGAACATTTTTCTGTTTTTCTCGTCCTTTGCCTTCCAGTGAAACAAACCCTCAAGGGCCTTCGTACCTTGCTTCTAAGTGCCATACCCTTCGGTGTCTACTTTTTGCTGTTTGTTATTAGCACTAATAAACACAGCTATTTCACTGGATTTAGCTCTATGTGTATCTCTCTTATTGTTCTTCTTTTGCCTGCTTTAAATCAGCAATATTCAGAGTTTTTTCTTCAGCTGTCTTTTTTCCTAACACTACTCGCTCTGTTATCGTTTTAACAGTCCCTTCTGTCTTCTGTTGTTACTCCTGTTCCCGCTGTCTCATACGACCCATTATGCAAGTATATGGAGAGTACAGGACACGATTGCTGTCATGGACAGAAGCACGATATTCAAATAATATATTGTT